>NW_027932173.1:0-223 GCF_054177405.1 Leptonychotes weddellii | reverse complement strand
TGACTAACATAACATAATAAAATTAAAAAAAAAGTTGGGTATTCATCCTTTCTGATGGCTGAGTAACATTCCATTGTATATATAAACCACATCTTCTTTATCCATTCATCTGTTGAAGGGCATCTCGGCTCTCTCCACAGTTTTAGCCTATTCTTTCTTACCTTTCACTTCTGCAAGTGTACATGCAGTCTGCATTCCTGCCAGCAGCATGGATTACCTCTCC
>NW_027932172.1:0-223 GCF_054177405.1 Leptonychotes weddellii | reverse complement strand
ACCCCCTTGACCCCGGGGTGCCCCGCTGCCGTACCTTCACGGCCCAGACGGACTGGTCCAGCGGGTGGAAGAGCTTGAAGCAGAAGCCGTCCTTCTTGGAGGGCCGCTCGATGAGCTCACAGCAGTGCAGGAGGACTGTGCCTACCCACTGGCCCACCTTGGGCGTCTTGTAGATGAGCAGCACCCCCGGCTTCAGCACGCACCACAGTCTGGTCCAGCTCTT
>NW_027932171.1:0-223 GCF_054177405.1 Leptonychotes weddellii | reverse complement strand
TTGCTATTCCTTTCTTCGATCTCCTGTTGAGTTTGTAGGTGTTCAGAATGGTTTGATCCCTATCCAGCTGAATTCCTGAGAGGAGACGAAATCCAGGTCTCCTACTCCTCCGCCATCTTGCTCCGCCCCTCATTTAATTTTTTTAAATAAAATACATTTCTAAATAATAAAAAAAAATCATAAGGAAGAAAAATCCATTTACAGTACTGTGCTGTATTTATAA
>NW_027932170.1:0-223 GCF_054177405.1 Leptonychotes weddellii | reverse complement strand
GGGGGGACAAGTGCTCAGGAAACGTAAAACGCATAAGGGATCGAGGTGTACTTTTTTTCTAAGCATAACCAAAACAGGGTAAAGTGAGAGGGAAAATGGGCGCCTGTGTGCGGCGTGTGCATGTGTGTGGTGTGTGGGTGCGTGTACGTGACGTGTGATGTGGCAGGACCCGTGTTCGGCCCACTCACCCTGGGAGCCGTGTTAGGACAGAGCCAGTGTCCAC
>NW_027932169.1:0-223 GCF_054177405.1 Leptonychotes weddellii | reverse complement strand
CCTGGTGGTGGGTATGGAGGAGGGCACGTTCTGCATGGAGCACTGGGTGTTATGCACAAACAATGAATCATGGAACACTTTATCTAAAACTAATGATGTAATGTATGGGGATTAACATAAGAATAAAAAAAAAAAGAAAAGCTTATTCTTCAATTTCTCTCTTGTCTTTGAGGAAGTTGAAATAAGGAACATGAGGAAATCTGAATAAGTAGAAGGAAACAAA
>NW_027932168.1:0-223 GCF_054177405.1 Leptonychotes weddellii | reverse complement strand
CTTTGCTTTTCTTTTTCAACATTCGTCTGGCTATTCGGGGTCTTTTCTGGTTCCATACAAATTTTAGGATTATTTGTTCCATTTCTTTGAAAAAAGTGGATGGTATTTTGGTGGGGATTGCATTGAATGTGTAGATTGCTCTAGGTAGCACTGACATCTTCACATTATTTGTTCTTCCAATCCATGAGCATGGAACGTTTTTCCATTTCTTTGTGTCTTCCTC
>NW_027932167.1:0-223 GCF_054177405.1 Leptonychotes weddellii | reverse complement strand
TCCTCCAGACTATTGGTCCTAAATTTGGCCTGGGCTTGTCTAATCCTGGGCTCAGACCCTGGCACTCCAGGCCTTCTGCTTAGGAAACTCCAGAGCTTGAGGCTTTGAAAATCAAAACATCTCGGGTATCTTCCCTTGCACAGAGAGGTCTCCCTTGCACAGAGAGAAGAAACAAAGAGACACAAACAGGAATCTGGGCCGTACCTCTGTCCCCCACACGTTC
>NW_027932166.1:0-223 GCF_054177405.1 Leptonychotes weddellii | reverse complement strand
TTAAATCTTTTCTGAGACAGTAGTTTATTGAGAGGAATATATATATTTTTAATACTACGTATGCCAGGCGGGATCACAAGAAAATTTTGACGAGCAGGCAAGGGTCAGGTTGAAGACACAGGTCCCGGATGGCGTGGACACGCTGCCGAGAAGCGACTGCAAGTCCAGGGCTGTCAATGACGCCCAGAGCAGGCTGCAACCCCCACCATCTGTCAGCCACCGC
>NW_027932165.1:0-223 GCF_054177405.1 Leptonychotes weddellii | reverse complement strand
GGGCCTGGTGGTGGGTATTGAGGCGGGCACGTTCTGCATGGAGCACTGGGTGTTGTGCACGAACAATGAATCATGGAACACTTCATCTAGAACTAATGATGTAATGTATGGGGATTAACATAAGAATAAAAAAAAAAACAGGGCAGAGGACTGTAGGGGAAGAGAGAGAAAACAGAATGGGAAGTCATCAGAGATGGAGAAAAATCATAAGAGACTCTTAACT
>NW_027932164.1:0-223 GCF_054177405.1 Leptonychotes weddellii | reverse complement strand
ACTTGGCCCAGCACTCCCTTGGACCTCACTGGAGTGGAGTTCAATTTATCTCAGGACAAGGCCTGGGGGAGTGCCCAGCAGGGTCAGAGTCAATCCTGTTATGTCTGAGGCTGGGACTTGCCCAGGGTGCTCTGGAAATGCTAAAGGAGTTTCCCTGGGTCCGTGCCCTACTCCAAATCCTATTGGCTTTATTCTCCTTAGGGATCAGACCAGGCCCAAATCT
>NW_027932163.1:0-1315 GCF_054177405.1 Leptonychotes weddellii | reverse complement strand
AACTTGACAGTTTTGTTCATAATGAATTTTTTTGCATTAATTTTGATTTTCAAAGATACCACCTTAAAATACTTATCTTGATTACTGAGTTTTTATGGTGCCCCCTTATATTTTGCCCCCAGAGTCCCGGCTGTAGGGAAAGGCATGAATAGATCTTACACTATATGAACTTCATTGGCACCTATTGGCCTGTAGTCTTGATAGGAAGTGAGGGCTTGGCTTCTGGGCATTAAGTAGCCGGAAAGAGGCCTTTGGGAGCTTACCCTGAATTGCTGAATTGTGAGTTATCTTTTCTTTCCTGACTTCCTTAATATCCACAATTCCCTGATAACTGAACTTTCCAAAGCCCCACCCACCAGGCACCTCCAAGACCTATCATGATGCAAATATTCAGAGACTACTCTTGAATCTTCACATCCCACTCCAGAATCTCTTCCAATATCCCTTTACCTGGAGAAGTAAAAAAACAAAGTTTGTGTATTAGTATCAGCCTACCCCATTGGATGGTGTTCAGGAAGGATCAGCCTAGTGCCCTATTCCTGTCCTGCTGGCACAGCTCACAAAGGGTTTCATATCCATTAATGTGGAGTGCTTGTTAACAGAACTCAGTAAGAACCAAAATCAGACATGGGGCTATGAAGAGCACACATGAAATGGAAGGACTGAAAGCTTTAGAGAAGGGATTGGGGTGCAGGGGGTGGGAGGTGGGATCCTGAGATAATCCAGATCCCTATGTGTAGACATGTTTACACAGTCAGTGAAGAGAGACCCAAGCTGATAGGTTACCTATAATAAGTCAAACATAATATAACAGCAGTTCAGGTGATGATGTGACTCTGCGAACTTACTCCCCTTTCTTTCCTTCAGGGAAGGAAAAGGGGCTGGAGGTTAAATCAATCACTAGTTCATGCCTGTGTAATGAAGCCTCCATAAAAAAACAAAAAGATGGGAGTTTGGAGAGCTTCCAGATTGATGAAGACTCGGGGAGAGTGGTGCACTCAGCATGAAAGCTCTGTGACCCTTCCCCATACCTTGCCCTATGCATCTCTTCCATGTGGCTGTTCCTATATTATCCTTCCATAATAAAATGGTAATCTGGTAAGTAAAATATTTCTGTAAATTCTGTGACAATTTAGCCTGAAAGTAATCTATGACTTAGAAATTAAGGCAGAAAACAAAGGACCTAGTAATCACATTTCAGGTCAGAAAACTAACATAAAAGTAGGATATGAGATAGGGAAGAAATAATCAGATGAGGGTGGGGGGTGGGGCACTTATGGGGATGCAGGAGGCAGGAAGAAGTGCAGTTTGTGCA
>NW_027932162.1:0-223 GCF_054177405.1 Leptonychotes weddellii | reverse complement strand
TGGCCTGGTGGTGGGTATTGAGGCGGGCACGTTCTGCATGGAGCACTGGGTGTTATGCACAAACAATGAATCATGGAACACTTCATCTAGAACTAATGATGTAGTGTATGGGGATTAACATAAGAATAAAAAAAAAAAAGAAGATCATCAAAATTTCTATTTCAGAACAACCCAAAATGAAAAGAGAGAAACAAACCAAGAAACAGACTCTTAACTAAAAAGA
>NW_027932161.1:0-223 GCF_054177405.1 Leptonychotes weddellii | reverse complement strand
TATTTATTTGAGAGAGAGAGAGAGAGAGAGCATGAGAGGGGGGAGGGTCAGAGGGAGAAGCAGACTCCCCGCCGAGCAGGGAGCCTGATGCGGGACTCGATCCCAGGACCCTGGGATCATGACCTGAGTCGAAGGCAGACGCCCAACGACTGAGCCACCCAGGTGCCCCCAAATAAATAAAATCTTAAAAAAAAAAAGAAAAAACCCATGTGTAACTTCCATT
>NW_027932160.1:0-223 GCF_054177405.1 Leptonychotes weddellii | reverse complement strand
CCCAAGATCAAGAGTCACATGCTTTACTGACTAAGCTAGCCAGGTGCCCCCGAATCTATTGGTTTTAAGCACTGGTTGCCACTTGGTAAACTCGTGATGCCATAAATCTCTGCCATGAAAACAGGATCAGGGACTTAAAACATCCAACCACATATGCTTTAAATTCCGTCTAATATAAATGAAAGCATCAGAAATCTGAGTTCACATAATAATAGTAAAATTA
>NW_027932159.1:0-223 GCF_054177405.1 Leptonychotes weddellii | reverse complement strand
AGCAGGGACTGATGGGTGACCAAAAGCACCAGGAAGGCCAAAAGAATGGAAGTATAAAATTCCTGCTCCAGAGTCTGATTGATTTTATTTCCATTTTAATTAATTTGTTTGTCCAATGAATAAACATTTATTTATTACTTAGTGTTTCAGTGTTCTTTAGGCATTGCTGTAAATTAATACACACACACACACACACACAAACTTGCCCTTCATGAGATCAGAG
>NW_027932158.1:0-223 GCF_054177405.1 Leptonychotes weddellii | reverse complement strand
CTCACATCTTCCTGAACCAGCACTCAGCGGGGAAAGAGGGAGGGCTTGGGAGGAGGAAAAAGCCCCAGGAGCTGGAAATGCAATAGGGTAGAGCACGAGGTGGGCTCAAGTTTTCTTTGGACCATAAACATAAATGTTTTAAAATAATTATGCTTTTGAGGGCATCTTACTTTTTCCATGTAAAGATTTTATTTGAGAGAAGAGAGCACAAGGAGGGGCGGGG
>NW_027932157.1:0-223 GCF_054177405.1 Leptonychotes weddellii | reverse complement strand
AGAGACACAAAATGTCTTCCACAATTTCAGGGGTTCTTGGGCCTTCTGAAGTCATCCCAGACCACAGGGTAAGAACCCTTGATCCAGCTCAACTGCCACTTTTTTTTTTTTTTAAATAACTGCTTTATTGAGATGCATTTCACAACCATGAAGTTCTCCCTTTAAAGTACGCAATTTAGGGACGCCTGGGTGGCTCAGTCGGTTAAACATCTGCCTTCATGGT
>NW_027932156.1:0-223 GCF_054177405.1 Leptonychotes weddellii | reverse complement strand
TGAAGGTGCTCAGGAATGATGGGGCTGGGGAAGCCAACTTGATTGATATTCTTTCTTTTTTTCAACTTGAATGATATTCTGATATCATTTCCATACCCAAGTGAGGACCTTGGAGTCCATGTGGTACAACTTCCACATTTTAAAGATGGAGAAACTGTGGCACAGAAGGCAACAGCTGCTGTGCCTGAGGCACTAGCTGGCGGAGGAGCCTTTCACACCCATG
>NW_027932155.1:0-223 GCF_054177405.1 Leptonychotes weddellii | reverse complement strand
TGGAATTAGTTTCATTATGATTGCTTAGATAGGCGTAACTAAGATGAGTAGTCACTTTATCATGAAACCCCAGAAATATTCCCACAATTATAAAGATTGCCATAAATAAAATGAAAAAGAATAGCAGGAGCCAGCCCAGAAATATTCCCACAATTATAAAGATTGCCATAAACAAAATGAAAGAGAATAGCAGGAGCCAGCTGTGGAGTCTCCTGTTTTCAGG
>NW_027932154.1:0-223 GCF_054177405.1 Leptonychotes weddellii | reverse complement strand
CCGCCAGCCCAACATCAATGCCTGTTCGTCCGGCCTGAGCCAAAATGCTTCGATAAATCATTGCCATCTGTGGGTGGAATCTACTGAGGGGAAGTGGGGGGCCCCCCGAGAGGGGACTGGGCGTGGTTTGCTAGGAGAGGCACAGCCCATAGGTGTTTGGCTTGTAATAGGTCTGTGTCCAAGATCCAGATCCCAGTACGTCTAAGTCCCTGTCCAGAGCCCA
>NW_027932153.1:0-223 GCF_054177405.1 Leptonychotes weddellii | reverse complement strand
GGGGAAGTCAAAAAGACTTGCACAGGAGTGCTCGATGATGTAGCATTTCTGCCATCAATCACATAAAAGAAAATCACCTGCAGAGCATAGACGAGCGTAAAATAAGAAGTGGTGAGTTTGGAGTATTGATTTCTTGTGTATTTATTTGAGTTTGGAATTGGGAGGAGGCCCTGGTCATTGTGGCATCTGCTTCTCTACTTCTCATACTGAATTATAAGTTAAA
>NW_027932152.1:0-1315 GCF_054177405.1 Leptonychotes weddellii | reverse complement strand
GCTCTCTAAAATCAATAAATAAACCTTTAAATATCTATATATATATAATCTTGAAAAATGATTGATTTGAATATGTGCATTGGATTAAAGAGAATACTATACCAAATTGTCCAATTTGTTTCCTTAATAGGAAAAAATGGAAAGATATAAACTCATATCTATATATATTCCCTTAAATGCTCTAACATCTCATCTTTATGACCGCTTCTGCTGTTCCCTCTGCCTGTGATTTTCTTCTGCTACCCATGTTCACTCTGTTCTCAGCAAGCCTGCCAGTCTGACACAACAGTCCTCTTGTCTAGGCTCAATTCAATTCCCTCCAGGGAGGCTCCTTCCTACATTCTTCCCACTTCATGCCAGGCTGTTAGAAATTCCTACTCCTTGCTCTGTTACCTTATTGAGCCTCATATACTCTTTTTTTACTAAGAGCGTTTATAACGCAGCCTTCTAATGGCTAACTTGTCTTTCTCCCCTTGCAAAGTTCTTGAGAATATCTTTTATCTTAGAATCATTCTGCCCAGGGTACTATCTGCCTTTCACATGATAGGTCATAAATAAATAATCATCGCATTGAATTGGCACCCAATCATTAGGACAATCTTTCAAAATTTAAATTTGAGTTTATAACTATAGTAATTCAGACTTTCTTTCCTTGGCATGGCCAGGTTAATTCACTGATACTCTTGGTGTTATTGCCATAGGGCACATACAGATGGGAAATCAGTGTTTCCTTCTCAGAGCTTCAAATGTCACATGTTATAATTGTGGTCATTTGTCCAGCCAGTCAATCAAAGGCCTCGTCTTTAGAAGGAGGAAATAAAAAGATCAAACCAAGTTTTATATTCTTTTGACCTCAATTTTATGTAGTAAAAATAACATGTGTTTATCATAAACTCCTTAAGGACTGAAAATATTTTCTTCATTCCTATATTCTCAGTGGTACTACGCTGTTACTGTGATTGAAATCTTTATTGAATTAATAAACAAGTAGCATGACCTTTCAAGATTAGTACTGTCAGGAGTGGTATATTTCTTCAGTAGAAGAAAATTTTCATGCCTCTTTGAAATACTGTGGTCTGGATTATTTAGATATGTAATATACTATCAACTATGAATGGATTTGGCTATAGGAATCTCAGATTGTCTTGGTTCAAACAGAAACTATTATGACAATCTAGAATGTTAAACAGCAAAGAGAGCCCTGCTCAACCATGTTAGTGGCCATGTGAAAAACTCACTCTGGCCTTCAAGGCTCTTTGTCAAGTATTATAGTTCACCAATTAATACCCTTTCTCTTATTCATTATGGCCCAGCC
>NW_027932151.1:0-223 GCF_054177405.1 Leptonychotes weddellii | reverse complement strand
GTCACAGCGAGCCCCACAAGCCCTTGTACTTCTTCCTGGGCAACCTCAGCTGCCTGGAGATATGCTACGTGTCAGTGACCATGCCCAGACTGCTCTTGGGGCTGAGGACTGGACCCTACCACATCTCCTTCACAGCCTGCATGACCCAGCTCTTCTTCTTTATAGTCCTCATCTGCACAGAGTGCACCCTCCTGGCCTCCATGGCCTTTGACCGCTACGTGGC
>NW_027932150.1:0-223 GCF_054177405.1 Leptonychotes weddellii | reverse complement strand
TAGGGGAGATCCTCGTTATTCACGGACTCCGTATTTGCAAAGTGGCCTGGTGCTCAGTGAAACCTCTAACCCCCAAATCAACACTCATGGTCACTCACGGGCATGTGCGGAGTGGTGAAATGTGTGATTCACTCTACGCACACATTCCCAGCTGAGGTCGAACGAGGCAACACTCTGCCTTCTTGTTTCAGCTCTCCTACAGTAAACAAGTGTCCTCGTCACA
>NW_027932149.1:0-223 GCF_054177405.1 Leptonychotes weddellii | reverse complement strand
AGCAGGGAGCCTGATGCTGGGCTCGATCCATGACCTGAGCCACCCAGGCGCCCATCCTTAAAATACTTTCAAAGCCTAAGTGTACTTTCTACTTTTCTTTAGTGACATATCTGTGGAACAAGATCATTTTATGTTAATCTCTTGTTATCATCAATAATAGTCCCCTTGGTCATTTTGTCAGAGCTGTGGGGACTGTGCTATGTGCTGGGTCTTGTGTTGAAGA
>NW_027932148.1:0-223 GCF_054177405.1 Leptonychotes weddellii | reverse complement strand
AGTCATGCTATTTTATGCTATGCAATTCTATGCTGTGCTATGCTATGCTATGCTGTGCTGTGCTATGCTGTGCTGTGCTAACTTATGCTATTCTATCCTATGCTATTCTATGCTGTGCTATGCTATGCTATGCTATGCTCTGCTCTGCTCTGCTATGCTATTCTATGCTCTGCTGTGCTGTGCTGTGCTGTGCTAACTTATGCTATTCTATGCTATGCTAATC
>NW_027932147.1:0-223 GCF_054177405.1 Leptonychotes weddellii | reverse complement strand
GAGAAACTTCGCGCCCATTTTCATATGTGGCGTTTAGGAGCAGAGATGGGGCATCCCCAGCCAAAGTCACAGTTTATGAGTCACAGAGCTGGTTACTTTTTCTTTTAAAGGTTACTGACTTGAAACCCCTGTAATGGATGACAGCCAAGTTTGGAAATCGGAAAGATGCCTTAAATGTAAATCTCAGGAGAGAATCATAAGGAAAGGGAAATCTGAACTTAGC
>NW_027932146.1:0-223 GCF_054177405.1 Leptonychotes weddellii | reverse complement strand
AATGATGACATTGGACGACCTCGGAGTATATCCTCCTTAAGCCATCATTTAGATAGGGCTGTTCACCTGAACCAACAAGTATCATCCTGAACTGTCTGTGAGTGAATCAGCTGGGAGAATTCACAAAGGCAGCCAAAAACAATCTGAAGGACAGAGTGGGAGTGAAGGTGCAAGACTGTTTAGAAATCAGAGGGACAACTGGTTTTGTATTACAGATGAAAGG
>NW_027932145.1:0-223 GCF_054177405.1 Leptonychotes weddellii | reverse complement strand
AAAAAAAGAACCATTTTATCATGTTTAAACTATGTTCACCATCAAAATAAATGAGTATTCAATCTAAGTACTAAAAAAAAAAAAAAAAATTTTTTTTTTAAAGAGATTGGGGGTGCCTGGCTGGCTCAGTTGGTAGAGCATGCAACTCTTGATCTCAGGGTCATGAGTTCAAGCCCCACAATGGGCCCAGAACCTACTTAAAAATAAACAAATAAAAGGTTGG
>NW_027932144.1:0-223 GCF_054177405.1 Leptonychotes weddellii | reverse complement strand
GGTTAATTGTCTGCCCTCAGCTCGGGTCATGATCCCAGGGTCCTGGGATCCAGCCCTGTGTCGGGCTCCCTGCTCAGCAGAAGAATATGCTTCTCCCTCTGCCCCTGCTTGTGTGCTCTCTCGCTCACTCTCTCTCTCACTCTTTCAACTAAATAAATAAAATATTAAAAATAAATAAATAAACAAACAAGCAAACAAACAAATAGTTCCTTATAGTCTAGAA
>NW_027932143.1:0-223 GCF_054177405.1 Leptonychotes weddellii | reverse complement strand
TCACACAGGGGGAGTGGCAGGGGAAAAGGGAGAGAGAGAATCTTAAGCTTGATCTCACAACCCTGAGATCATGTCCTGAGCTGAAATCAAGAGTTGGATGCTTCACCGACTGAGCAACCCTGGCGCCCCTGGGATATATTTTTCTACAGAATCCACAAGGATCTTATAGATAATAGTCTAGTTCAGCATTTCCAAAATCTGTACATTTTAAATCCTTTAGTTG
>NW_027932142.1:0-1315 GCF_054177405.1 Leptonychotes weddellii | reverse complement strand
CATCTATTCTCCTCTGGACAAAATGACAAGACAGAAAAAATCATCTCAACAAAAAGAACAAGAGGTAGTACCGACTGCCAGGGTCCTACTCAATACGGACATTAGTATGATGTCAGACCTAGAGTTCAGAATGATGATTTTAAAGATACTAGCTGGGCTTGAAAAAAGCATGGAAGTTATTAGAGAAACCCTTTCTGGAGAAATAGAAGAAGTAATCTAACCAAGTCGAAATCAAAAAGGCTATTAATGAAGTGCAATAAAAAATGGGGGCGCTAAATGCTAGGATAAATGAGGCAGAAGAGAGAATCAGTGATACAGAAGACCAAATGATGGAAAATAAAGAAGCTGAGAAAAAGAGAGATAAACATCTACTGGATCACGAGGCCAGAATTCGAGAGATAAGCGATACCATAAGATGAAACAACATTAGAATAATTGGGATCCCAGAAGAAGAAGAAAGAGAAAGAGGGGCAGAAGGTATATTGGAGCAAATTATAGCAGAGAACTTCCCTAATTTGGGGAAGGAAATAGGCATCAAAATCCAGGAGGCACAGAGAACCCCTCTCAAAAGAAATAAAAATAGGCCAACACCCTGACATCTAATGGTAAAATTTATGAGTCTCAGAGACAAAGAGAAAATCCTGAAAGCAGCTCGGGAGAAGAGATATGTAACCTACAAGGGTAGAAACATTAGTTTGGCAAAAGACCTATCCACAGAGACCTGGCAGGACAGAAAGGACTGGCATGATATATTCAGAGCACTAAATGAGAAAAATATGCAGCCAAGAATACTATATCCAGCCTGGCTGTCATTGAAAATAGAAGGAGAGATAAAAAGCTTCCAGGACAAACAAAAACTAAAGGAATTTGCAAACATGAAACCAGCCCTACAAGAAATATTGAAAGGGGTCCTCTAAGCAAAGAGAGAGCCTAAAAGCAACATAGACCAGAAAGGAACACAGACAATATACAGTAATAGTCACCTTACACACAATACAATGGCATTAAAGTCCTATCTTTCAATAGTTACCCTGAATGCAATTGGGCTAAATGCCCCAATCAAAAGACACAGGCTATCAGATTAGATTAAAAACAAGACCCATCAATATGCTGTCTGCAAGAGACTCATTTTAGACCCAAAGACACCCCCAGATTGAAAGTGAGGGGGTGGAAAACCATTTACCATGCTAATGGACACCAAAAGAAAGCTGGGGTGGCAATCCTTATATCAGACAAATTAGATTTTAAACCAAAGACTGTAATAAGAAATGAGGAAGGACACTATATCCTACTTAAAGGGTCTATCCAACAAGAA
>NW_027932141.1:0-223 GCF_054177405.1 Leptonychotes weddellii | reverse complement strand
TCTTTAAACTCTACTCCGTGCTTCATGCATTTCATTTGCAAAATTGTTCCAGATTTTCTTTCAAGTAATCATTTTATTCATCCTTTTCAAGGATAATGTTATCCATCCTTTTTTCTTTCATTGTTATAATCACAAACCAGTTCACCTTTATTAATATCATAAATTCAAATTCATTAACCACCTGTTTTATTCCAATTACATGCTCAGTGATGGGTAAACAATG
>NW_027932140.1:0-223 GCF_054177405.1 Leptonychotes weddellii | reverse complement strand
TTGTGTATGTTCAAAGTGTACACGTGCCGATTTGATGCCCTTATACATTGCAAAAGTATTGCCACCATAGTATTACCTAATATCTCCATCATATCACATAATTACCATTTCTTTCTTTCTTGTGGTAAGAAACCTTAAGATCCACTCTTTTAGCAACTTTCAATGTGCCTGTGTATGTAGATACACACACACTTATATATATAGAGAGAAACTTTATGTGTAT
>NW_027932139.1:0-223 GCF_054177405.1 Leptonychotes weddellii | reverse complement strand
ACTGAGCCACCCAGGCGCCCCTATGCAAAATATTTTTTACACTGCTTCAGAGCCAGCAATATTCTCCTTAAAATGGCACTGGCAACAGCACATCCTCCTCTTTGAAGGGTCGAGTTCAATTCAGAAAACAGATAATCCTGAGAACGGTACTATGTAATAACGGGGTTGGGGTGGGGAAAGGGCAAAAGAAACACGGGTTAACAAATAAGACTGGCTTCTCACA
>NW_027932138.1:0-223 GCF_054177405.1 Leptonychotes weddellii | reverse complement strand
TAACAGATGCAGCCAGGGACAGATCAGCTCTAGGAAATCCCGGGTAAGGGACCTGGGGGATGTCACACTGAGAATGATGTCCAAGGACAGACAAATTCAGAAGGCAGCAGGGTCTCAGGGCCAGTAGTGCCAGTCCTGGGGGCGGACTGGGTGATTTCGAAGGCTATGTGACCTGAGGAGAGATTGAATCCGTGGAGAGGCCCGGAAACTAGAGGATCTGGCA
>NW_027932137.1:0-223 GCF_054177405.1 Leptonychotes weddellii | reverse complement strand
ATCATGGAACACTTCATCTAAAATTAATGATGTAATGTATGGGGATTAACATAAGAATAAAAAAAAAAAGTTTGTGGTGTGTCTGGTGATGAGATGCATTGGTTGATCTTTGAGAAATACATCTCAACAACTTTAGGATATGCCCCCAAATTCTATCATAGGATTCCTTAAGAACTAATAAATGATCAATTATGCAAATATTTATTGAAACCTTTTTAGAATA
>NW_027932136.1:0-223 GCF_054177405.1 Leptonychotes weddellii | reverse complement strand
TGGCTACTTATTTTTTTTTTAATTTCAATTCTTAATCTTGAATTGAATCATATATTGTTGCTTCCTTCTAAGGGCAAAAACGTATGTAGCATAAAAAATATTTTTTAAAAATTTTTGGTACTTGATTCCTGTGTTCAGGATTAGCTTCTCCCTAAAATAAGTTTGTCAATCTGGGCATTACCAGAATCATAGTACACTGAATATTCTTCTAATTTACTGTGTC
>NW_027932135.1:0-223 GCF_054177405.1 Leptonychotes weddellii | reverse complement strand
AGGCAATGTTTTGGAAATTGTTGTTGGATCAGTGTGTTTGTTAAGGGAAAGAGAGTCCAAGGCTCCCTACTCCACCGTCTTGCTGATGTCACCTTCGGCAAGGCTCTTCTTGCCTAATTCTAAAGGAGGAAGATTTGGCCTTATGATATTCTGATTTAGTGATTAAGAGAGAATCCAAAAGCTTTGAAATCTGCCATCCCTCCTGATGTCAGTTGCCTGTTAA
>NW_027932134.1:0-223 GCF_054177405.1 Leptonychotes weddellii | reverse complement strand
GCTCTCTGTCTCTCATTCTCTCTCTCTCAAATAAATAAATAAAATCTTTAAAAAAAAAAAAAAAGAATTCCTCATATCAGTGAGGTCATATGATACATGTCTTTCTCTGTTTGACTTATTTCGCTCAACATAATAAGACGGGTTTGCTTTTTTACCCATTCATCACCCTGTGTCTTTGATTGGAGTGTTAAGTCCATTTACATTCAAAGTAATTATTGCTAAG
>NW_027932133.1:0-223 GCF_054177405.1 Leptonychotes weddellii | reverse complement strand
TTTTGGAGGCTTTGATTGGATAGAAATCAGATATCAAATCTGGAAATTGTGTGATTTCCTGCGATAGATTCTCAGATTGACTTTTAATTTTGTTTCTTTCTTTCTTTTATTTTATTATGTTATGTTAATCACCATACATTACATCATTAGTTTTTGATGTAGTGTTCCATGATTCATTGTTTGCATATAACAACCAGTGTTCCATTCAGTACGTGCCCTCTTT
>NW_027932132.1:0-223 GCF_054177405.1 Leptonychotes weddellii | reverse complement strand
CTGTATCTGCAGGCCCCGCTGCATCAGTCTGACCAGGTAATTTATGCTAACAGTGTGACTCACAGAGAATGGTGGGTTTTGTATGCCTGAGGCTCTGAGCCACACCGTACGTTTGCCTTCTGAGATCCCACCGAGTATCTACGGTCAGTCACGAAGGTACTACATGCCTCAGGAAGAAACCCTGGACACCGAAGCTTGGGTGACTTTCCCTCATTGGCGATAC
>NW_027932131.1:0-1315 GCF_054177405.1 Leptonychotes weddellii | reverse complement strand
GATCAAGAAAGGATGCTGTACTTTGTCAAATGCTTTTTCTGCATCTATTGAAAAGATCATATGGGTCTTGTTCTTTCTTTTATTAATGTATGGTATCACATTGATTGATTTGTGGATGTTGAACCAACCTTGCAGCCCAGGGATAAATCCCACTTGGTCGTGGTGAGTAATCCTTTTAATGTACTGTTGGATCCTATTGGCTAGTATTTTGGTGAGAATTTTTGCATCCATGTTCATCAAGGACATTGGTCTATAATTCTCCTTTTTCATGGGGTCTTTGTCTGGTTTTGGGATCAAGGTAATGGTGACCTCATAAAACGAGTTTGGAAGTTTTCCTTCCATTTCTATTTTTTGGAACAGTTTCAGAAGAATAGGTATTAATTCTTCTTTAAATGTTTGGTAGAATTCCCCTGGGAAGCCATCTGGCCCTGCACATGGAATTCATGGCTTTTTCCCCATGATTCTTTAGTCATTCAAAGTTATTTTTTTTAAACTGTTTTTTTTTTTGAATTTTTCTTTCTCCCTTTTTTAACCAACATTTTATCAATCCCTTTAAAAAAAATCTTTTTTATTTTTCATTTTTAGAGTCATATTCTATCCCTTCATATACCCTTATTTATGGTATATATACATAAGTTGTTCTCTCTTTAAAATTTTGGGATACAGTTTTTTCTAACAGATCAAAGTATACCCTAAATCTCTAGTGTATGGTTTTGTTCTAGTCTCCTGCCTGATCACATTCTCTCCCCCACCCTTTTTTTAAATCCTTTTCTTTCCTTTTTCAACCAACTTCTTATCTTATCAATTCCTTTTATAAAATCTTTTATAATTTTCATCTTTACAGTCATATTCCATCTCTTCATCATATTTTTCACCTTATTTTTGTACATATATAGGTTTTTCTTTCTTTAAATTTTGGGCGGCACTTTCTTCTAACAGACCAAAATACACCCCAAATCTAGTGTGTGGCACTGATCTATGCACCAGCCTGATCATATTTGATCATATTCTGTTTTCTTTGGTTTGTTTGTTTGTTTTTATCTTTTTCTTTTCTTTTTTTTTTCTTCTTTCTTTCCCTTTCTTTTCCCCCAGTTTCAGGTCTTTTCTGATTTGTTTAGTGTATATTTTCTGGGGACATTGTTACCCTGTTAGCATTTTGTTCTCTCATTCATCTATTCTCCTCTGGACAAAATGACAAGGTGGAAAAATCACCTCAACAAAAAGAACAAGAGATACTACCTACTGCCAGGGACCTCATCAATACGGACATTAGTAAAATGTCAGAACTAGAGTTCAGAATGATGATTTTAAAGAT
>NW_027932130.1:0-223 GCF_054177405.1 Leptonychotes weddellii | reverse complement strand
AGCAATACTGACAACTCTGGTGAGTCACCCTGAAAGTCCATGTGGCTCTGAGTCACCCTTGGTCACCTGCAGCCACGGGCATCTTAGGTAGTTAGAGCCTTGCCTCCAAAGGCTACAGATCCACAACCCTCCATTCTTCTCCACTCAAGGGCTGTGTACTTCAGCCGACATCAGCCTGACCCTCGTCCTGCGATGGCATGTCAAGTGGCTTTCTCATGAGAAC
>NW_027932129.1:0-223 GCF_054177405.1 Leptonychotes weddellii | reverse complement strand
CCATTTTAATTCTCACCACCTGCAGGGTGGTGGGGCTCAGCTGGGCAGGTCTTCTGCTCCCCGTGGTTTGGCAGGATCATTCACACAGCCCCACTCGGCACCTCAGCTGGGGCGGCTGGCTTCACTGGGCACTGGCCCTTCTTTCCAGTAACTTCACCTCCACCCCCTCCAGTCACCTCCTCCACCTTCACCTCCACCATCACCTCCACCTCCTCCACCATCA
>NW_027932128.1:0-223 GCF_054177405.1 Leptonychotes weddellii | reverse complement strand
CTGCCAGGTGGGGGGGTCAGGCGTTCCCAGCCCTGCCGCCTGCTCGGCGCAGGTGAGCTGTGCGTGCGCAGACACTGTGCTGGAGGGACCGCGCTCTGGCCAGGAACTCCTGGGAGGGCAGGGATAAGGTCTGTTTTCGGATTCGTCGTGCATGGGGCCTGGCACCTGCTCTGGCCAAGGCAGGTGTGTAGGTGTGGGGTCGATCTCAGATAATGGGCCCTGT
>NW_027932127.1:0-223 GCF_054177405.1 Leptonychotes weddellii | reverse complement strand
GTTTTTCATATCAGGTCTTGGGGCACGTGTATCTTACAGCACGTCCCAATTCAGCCCAGCCCTGGTTCCAGTACGGTTCTCTTGCACACAGCCCAGGCCTAGAGGGTGTTTGCTCTTTTCCCCCAGCCCCGCAGGGGTTTGGCTCTGGGGGATGGGGATGCAGGGATCCAGGGATCTGGCCTGGTCTGCACTGACCCTCTCCCCCGTTACCCCCCCCCCCGCA
>NW_027932126.1:0-223 GCF_054177405.1 Leptonychotes weddellii | reverse complement strand
ACAGCTTTATAATATCCCCATTTGAAATATCTCCCCTTGAAATGTTCAGTCCTCAGTTGGTATGAATAAACTGCCTAATTCTAAATACTTAGGTTATCCCCTAAAGAAGATGTGGTATATATATACAATGGAATATTATGCAGCCATCAAAAGGAATGAAATCTTGCCATTTGCAATGACATGGATGGAACTGGAGGGTATCATGCTGAGTGAAATAAGTCAA
>NW_027932125.1:0-223 GCF_054177405.1 Leptonychotes weddellii | reverse complement strand
TGTATGGGGATTAACATAAGAATAAAAAAAATATATGTATATTAAAAAAAAAAAAAACAGTGGAGTTGGAGTTGGGGACCATTGCTTTAGGGAAATGTAGACCCTGTGTTGGGTTAACAAGTCAGCTTCAACTTTGGCTACTTTTTCTTTAAGTTTTGTCCTAGGTCAGTTTCTTTAAGTTGCCCTTTTAATGACTTTTTCTACATCTCCCATATTCTTTAAA
>NW_027932124.1:0-223 GCF_054177405.1 Leptonychotes weddellii | reverse complement strand
ACACTTACATAATAATGTACCCAGAGCTTTCTGTAAAGAGGATTTGAAATGTTACTAAGGTGAATTGGTTGTTAAGAGCTGCATTTGATATGGTAATACAAGAAGGAGAATGAACTCAAACGTTAAGTGACTTTAACCTAAAGGATGACAAGGAGACTAAATTGCTGAGGAAGTCCAGGACTTACAGGTTAGAAAATCATACTGTTCCTCATCTCTAACCGGT
>NW_027932123.1:0-223 GCF_054177405.1 Leptonychotes weddellii | reverse complement strand
TAAGATGTTTGTTGAAAAAGGGAAAAAAAAAAAAAAAGACAGTTAAAAAAAAAATTAACTTTGAAAGACTACAGAATCATGGTAAAAAAAAGCCATGAATTCTATGTGCAGTATTCCCCTAGCACTGGAGTTCTGCCATTCTCTGATCGGTAAACTTCGTCTTGTCTGGATGGTCTCACTGATCTTCTGGGGGAGGGGCCTGTTGCCGTGGTTCCCAAATGTC
>NW_027932122.1:0-223 GCF_054177405.1 Leptonychotes weddellii | reverse complement strand
ACATGTATTTCCTACAATATCCCGTGCTGCCAACTGTCTGCCTTTAACTCTCCGGACCATTTTAATCCCATAGCTCAGATTATCAGTAATTCTGTTCCTAGAAGAGGGTTGGCTTCCCTGCACAGATGGCTTGGAGAAAGGAGAGGAGGTTGAAGCAAGCCTCCCTGTCCTGGGGCTGCGGCCATGTGATCTGTCCCTCCTTCTCCCTGCCGAGTGCGGGTGG
>NW_027932121.1:0-223 GCF_054177405.1 Leptonychotes weddellii | reverse complement strand
ACCCTGGGATCATGACCTGAGCCAAAGGCAGATGCTTAATGACTGAGCCATCCAGGCGCCCTGATTCTCCATCTTGATTGATGACTTCTACCCATTTATCTTTATTATAAATAGTATTATATTAGGCCTCATTTTTGCTCTCTTATTTCATATTTTCCATTTAGTATGCTTTCTTTTTGTTTCTCTTTTTCTCCTTTATCGCTTTCTAATTTTCTTTTGTCCA
>NW_027932120.1:0-1315 GCF_054177405.1 Leptonychotes weddellii | reverse complement strand
ACAAAGACCCCATCAAAAAGGAGAATTACAGACCAATATCCTTGATGAACATGGATGCAAAAATTCTCACCAAAATACTAGCCAATAGGATCCAACAGTACATTAAAAGGATTATTCACCATGACCAAGTGGGATTTATCCCTGGGCTGCAAGGTTGGTTCAACATCCACAAATCAATCAATGTGATACAATACATTAATAAAGAAAGAACAAGAATCATATGATTCTCTTAATAAATGCAGAAAAAGCATTTGACAAAGTACAGTATCCTTTGGTGATCAAAACTCTACAGAGCATAGGGATAGAGGGTACATACCTCAATATCATAAAAGCCATCTATGAAAAACCCACAGCAAATATCATTCTCAATGTGGAAAAACTGAGAGCTTTCCCCCTAAGGTCAGGAACATGGCAGGATGTCCACTATCACCACTGCTATTCAACATAGTATTAGAAGTCCTAGCCACAGCAATCAGACAACAAAAAGAAATAAAAGGCATCTGAATTAGCAAAGAAGAAGTCAAACTCTCACTCTCTGCAGATGATATGATACTTTATGTGGAAAACCCAAAAGACTCCACCCCAAAACTGCTAGAACTCATGCAGGAATTCAGTAAAGTGGCAGGATATAAAATCAAAGCACAGAAATCAGTGGCATTCCTATACACCAACAAGACAGAAGAAAAAGAAATTAAGAAGTCGATCCCATTGACAATTGCACCCCAAACCATAAGATACCTAGGAATAAATCTAACCAATCTATAAACAGAAAACTATAAAATACTCATGAAAGAAACTGAGGAAGACACAAGGAAATGGAAAAACATTCCATGCTAATGGGTTGGAAGAACAAATAGTGTGTAGATGTCAATGCTACCTAGAGCAATCTACACATTTAACGCAATCCCTATCAAAATACCATCCACTTTTTTCAAAGAAATGGATCAAATAATCCTAAAATTTGTATGGAACCAGAGAAGACCCCGAATAGCCAGAGGAATGTTGAAAAAGAAAAGCAAAGCATCACAATTCCCGACTTCAAGCTCTATTACAAAGCTGTCATCATCAAGACAGTATGGTACTGGCACAAAAACAATCACATAGATCAATGGAACAGAATAGAGAGCCCAGAAATGGACCCTAACTCTATGGTCAACTAATCTTCGACAAAGCAGGTAAGAATGTCCAATGGAACAAAGACAGTCTCTTCAACAATTGGTGTTGGGAAAATTGGACAGCCACATGCAGAAGAATGAAACTGGACCATTTCCTTACACCACACACAAAAATAGACTCCAAATAGTTGAAAGACCTA
>NW_027932119.1:0-223 GCF_054177405.1 Leptonychotes weddellii | reverse complement strand
CTGTGGGAGGCTGCGGTTTTCAGCGTCACTAACAGAGCAAGAGACTGTGTGTTCTGGAGGGTTCAGAGAGGAGCAGACTGTGGCTGCTTTCCTCTAGGGCAGAGGTCTGGGTGCAGACATTTTCCTTTGCCTTGACCCTCCAAAAGGCACCAAAAGCTGCCAGAGAACAAAAGCTGCTGGAGAATAAAAGCGCAAAAAAACGGTTTCCATGGAGCCCAGCCCC
>NW_027932118.1:0-223 GCF_054177405.1 Leptonychotes weddellii | reverse complement strand
TGTGGGTTGCTGGAATGACCTTGAGAAGTTCTTTTCCCTCTAGGTCACTCAGAACATTGTGTAATGTGTTTTTAACCAATGATGGCAGCTGCGGTGTGTTTCCTTAGTGATTATCATCAATTTAAACAGATTGTCCACGACAAATGGGTTTTAGATTCAAAATTGGACTCAGACTTCTTCTAAAGGGTTCATAAAACATATTTAGATAATACTTATTATGCAG
>NW_027932117.1:0-223 GCF_054177405.1 Leptonychotes weddellii | reverse complement strand
ATTCCATTGACAAATTCCAAAAAGGGGGACAAATCTTCCTGAAGCTCTTTGGTCATCTTCTCTGCCCTGTGTTATTTCTCCATGGGAGGCGCCAAGCCAAGAAGGCAGAGGGTCATTGAGCAAAGATCCTCGTTTATTGGTCTTCCGTTTGGTCCGGCCCCCATTTGTTACAGTCTGCTTCTCGGCAGCACCAGTCTGAGGAGGAAGTGCTGCTTCGTCCTTG
>NW_027932116.1:0-223 GCF_054177405.1 Leptonychotes weddellii | reverse complement strand
ATTCCATTGACAAATTCCAAAAAAGGGGACAAATCTTCCTGAAGCTCTTTGGTCATCTTCTCTGCCCTGTGTTATTTCTCCATGGGAGGCGCCAAGCCAAGAAGGCAGAGGGTCATTGAGCAAAGATCCTCGTTTATTGGTCTTCCGTTTGGTCCGGCCCCCATTTGTTACAGTCTGCTTCTCGGCAGCACCAGTCTGAGGAGGAAGTGCTGCTTCGTCCTTG
>NW_027932115.1:0-223 GCF_054177405.1 Leptonychotes weddellii | reverse complement strand
ATTTCCTGCTCCTTCATTATTGGTGTATAGGAAAGCAACAGGTTTCTGTGTGTTTATTTTGTATCCTGCAACTTCACTGAATTCATGTATCAGTTCTAGTCATGTTTTGGTGGAGTCTAAGGTGTCCCCTTTCTGTCAAAGTCTGGACATAGTGTCCATGGATCGATGGTTAATGATCTAATCAGTGACTTATGGTCTGCAAGCTCCTTGGGAGCTTCTCAGA
>NW_027932114.1:0-223 GCF_054177405.1 Leptonychotes weddellii | reverse complement strand
TGTGGGTTGCTGGAATGACCTTGGGAAGTTCTTTTCCCTCTAGGTCACTCAGAACATTGTGTAATGTGTTTTTAACCAATGATGGCAGCTGCGGTGTGTTTCCTTAGTGATTATCATCAATTTAAACAGATTGTCCACGACAAATGGGTTTTAGATTCAAAATTGGACTCAGACTTCTTCTAAAGGGTTCATAAAACATATTTAGATAATACTTATTATGCAG
>NW_027932113.1:0-223 GCF_054177405.1 Leptonychotes weddellii | reverse complement strand
GTTCCATCCATGTTGATGCAAATGGTGGGTATTTATCCTTTCTGATGGCTGAATAAGACTCCATTGTATATGTGTACCACATCTTTATCCATTCACCTGTTGAAGGGCATCTCTGCTCCTTCCACAGTTTGGCTATTGTGGACATTGCTGCTAATTTGCATTGACATGGATAGAACTGGAGGGGATTATGCTAAGAGAAGTAAGTCAAGCAGAGAAAGACAAT
>NW_027932112.1:0-223 GCF_054177405.1 Leptonychotes weddellii | reverse complement strand
GGGACTTGATCCCGGGACTCCAGTATCATGACCTGAGCCGAAGGCAGTCGCTTAACCAACTGAGCCACCCAGGCGCCCCTCCCATACTTCTAAAATTACATTACTCTTATATAGAATTGTTAGCTAAGATAGTAACTGATTCAGAAAAGTAAATGAAAGATAGTAACTGAAAAATATTGTTTGTTGCAAAGCAGATCTTAAGATAGGCATTCTATCAACAAAA
>NW_027932111.1:0-223 GCF_054177405.1 Leptonychotes weddellii | reverse complement strand
TTCTCCATACTGTGGCCCTAGAGATTTTTTTTTTTTTAAAGATTTTATTTATTTATTTGAGACAGAGAGAATGAGAGAGACAGAGAGCACATGAGAGGGGGGAGGGTCAGAGGGAGAAGCAGACTCCCTGCCGAGCAGGGAGCCCGATGTGGGACTCGATCCCGGGACTCCAGGATCATGACCTGAGCCGAAGGCAGTCACTTAACCAACTGAGCCACCCAGG
>NW_027932110.1:0-223 GCF_054177405.1 Leptonychotes weddellii | reverse complement strand
TCATTGTTTGTGCATAACACCCAGTGCTCCATGCAGAACGTGCCCTCCTCAATACCCACCACCAGGCCAAACCATCCTCCCACCCCCCTCCCCTCTAGAACCCCCAGCCTGTTTTTCAGAGTCCATCGTCTCTCATGGTTCGTCCACCCCTCCGATTTCCCCCGCTTCATTCTTCCCCTCCCGCTACCTTCTTCTTCTTCTTCTTTTTTTTTCTTAACATATA
>NW_027932109.1:0-1315 GCF_054177405.1 Leptonychotes weddellii | reverse complement strand
TAGCTCTAGTGTTTGAAGACTCAACAGAGAAATGGCCTCAGGAAACGTGGCCTGAGTATTTCTGGAGCTAGATGGCAGGAAGGGGCACCTAAATGGCTAAAGTTAAGCCCCTTTCTTTATGCCAAACTATACAGCACAGAAGTAAGAACATGGGATTTGGAATCAAAGATCTAACTGTTTTTCAGTGTGAATTTGGTCAGACTTAAGCGCCTTCATAATGTCAAAATATATCTCTTTTTTCAACTGTGGATCAAAGAAGCAGGGGTTAGTGGTATTGGGCAACCAATAGATACTTATTGGACTTATGCAAATACATGCATTGTTATGAAAAATAAGGATACTTAGTAAGAGTTTCAGAATTCTGGAGGGATCAGGCTGGGAGAAAAAGATCAATGTTTCAAACTTTGTTGTAAAGAAACCCTTTAACCAAACTGATGTCCGTTATAGATATAGCTTCATGGAGAAGAGAATAGGGGTCCTCTCAGTCTGGAGAAGAAATAGGGGTCCTCTCAGTCTGGAGAAGAAAACATTAAAGCGATTATATTTCCATTAGTGTTTTAGAAATTTTGAATTATGTGTTCATAACTAAATTCAGTGTTTGATCTTAAACTTATAATATCTGTGTTCTAGCATATTTATCTAAGTCTTTCTCATGACTCACTTTGAAGATGAAGCACTTAAAACAGTAACTACCTGTAAAAGACTTAAAATAGCAGTGGTTAGAGATCTCATGAGAATTCATTATGATGTAATTGACAAAGAAATTTGATTATTTCTGTGACACATAACATTCTAAGAAAATAACGAAAATTGTGACTTGTAACATTATACCAGGACATACCGGAATGTTAGGAATTTTACATAAATTTCTCAAACACTTATAATATATACTTAACAGAAATACATCATTAGGTGGGGCACCTGGGTGGCTCAGTTGGTTAATCATCTGCCTTCAGCTCAGGTCATGATCTCAGGGTTCTGGGATCCAGCCCGACATCTGGCTCCCTGCCCAGGGGGAAGTCTGCTTCTCCCTCTCCATTGCCCTGTCTCCCCCTGCTTGTGTACTCTCTCTGAAATAAATTAAAAAAAAAAAAAATCAGGGCACCTGGGTGGCTCAGTCGGTTAAGCGTCTGCCTTCAGCTCAGGTCATGATCCCAGGGTCCTGGGATCGAGCCCCGCATCGGGCTCCCTGCTCAGCGGGAAGCCTGCTTCTCCCTCTCCCGCTCCCCCTGCTTGTGTTCCCTCTCTTGCTGTGTCTCTCTCTCTCTGTCAGTTAAATAAATAAAAAAAATCTTAAAAAAAAACAAAAACAAAA
>NW_027932108.1:0-223 GCF_054177405.1 Leptonychotes weddellii | reverse complement strand
TCCCCTCCCGCTACCTTCTTCTTCTTTTTTTTTTCTTAACATATCTTGCATTATTTTGACAAAGGACTTTTTTCCTTCCAATTTCTGTGTGAGTTGCTGTGTATGGAAATTTCATTTGTGTTTGGACCCATTAAAATTTTCAGGACATTTGAGAGGTCTGTAGAAACTTCTTAGGCTATTTGAAAGTGAAGATTGTTCTGGAAAATCTGGAATGTGTATCCTT
>NW_027932107.1:0-223 GCF_054177405.1 Leptonychotes weddellii | reverse complement strand
TTTGGCAGTGATTTCAGAACAAACTGAAAAGTTGCACACTTAAGATAAATGAAAATGCATTTCATTCATAACCAAATTAAAGGTTTCGGGATCTGTGAGTAATCTTGGGCTGCTTTTTTTTTTTTTTTTAAATTCTCAGCCTCCTAATTTAACCATCTGGGATTCTTCTTAAAGCGCCATCCTATTCAGCATTTAGAAATGAAGGACTTGACTTTCAATGGAA
>NW_027932106.1:0-223 GCF_054177405.1 Leptonychotes weddellii | reverse complement strand
TGGGAGGGAACAGTGCTCAGGAACGCCCGGAGACGCGGTCGCGTGATTTAGGAGGATGGAGTATTTATGCTTCTGATGCAGGGGGGCCGTCCCCACACAGCCTGAAAACGAGTTATTTTTGGCAGGTGCCAGGAAAAGCACTGGGGAGGCCCTGCGGTTCGCCGGCTGCAAGATCCCTCCGGGGGCAGATGGGCCCAAGTGCTACCTCTCGCCCTCCAGAGAC
>NW_027932105.1:0-223 GCF_054177405.1 Leptonychotes weddellii | reverse complement strand
AGTCATGCTATTCTATGCTATGCGATTCTATGCTGTGCTATGCTATGCTATGCTGTGCTGTGCTATGCTGTGCTGTGCTAACTTATGCTATTCTATCCTATGCTATTCTATGCTGTGCTATGCTATGCTATGCTATGCTCTGCTCTGCTCTGCTATGCTATTCTATGCTCTGCTGTGCTGTGCTGTGCTGTGCTAACTTATGCTATTCTATGCTATGCTAATC
>NW_027932104.1:0-223 GCF_054177405.1 Leptonychotes weddellii | reverse complement strand
AAATACTCCTCTCTTTTCCAACTACGTATCTACGTAAGGCCAGATTTTCGTAATATACTTCAAAACAACAAATGCGAAGACTGAATGCAGAGGAAGATAGGAGCATCCTGCTGTCTTCTATGAAGCCTGAGATTCAAGAACTTTGCAAAAATGTAACACAATGCCACTCTTTTCATGAAACAGTTTTTGTTTTGGAAAATGGTTACTTTTTATCAAAAGCGTG
>NW_027932103.1:0-223 GCF_054177405.1 Leptonychotes weddellii | reverse complement strand
GAGAAAATCCTTTTTCTGTTGCAAGTTGTGATGTTGAAAAAAAATCCTCGTAATAAATATATATTCCTTTAGTATTGTATTTAGTACAATACAGTGAAGATAGTGGAAGTGTGATTCCTTCATGCCTTCATGCATTCACTGAATATTAACCAAACACCTACTATACGCCAGTCAGCTTGCTGGGCGCTGAGGACACACCGACATACAGAACAGTCTAGCAGGG
>NW_027932102.1:0-223 GCF_054177405.1 Leptonychotes weddellii | reverse complement strand
CCGACTGAGCCACCCAGGCGCCCCTCAATTCTTAATCTTGAATTGAATCATATATTGTTGCTTCCTTCTAAGGGCAAAAACGTATGTAGCATAAAAAATATTTTTTAAAAATTTTTGGTACTTGATTCCTGTGTTCAGGATTAGCTTCTCCCTAAAATAAGTTTGTCAATCTGGGCATTACCAGAATCATAGTACACTGAATATTCTTCTAATTTACTGTGTC
>NW_027932101.1:0-223 GCF_054177405.1 Leptonychotes weddellii | reverse complement strand
CGGGAGCTTTTGTTCCCTGCAAGCTTTCTGTACGGCTTTCGAGGCCGAGAGTGAAAATGGTGGCCTCCCAGTCTCTGCCCTGGAGGAGCCGAGAACTCGGGGCCCCGCTCCTCAGTGAGCCCCCAGAGAAAAGCAATCAGTCACTCCCGTCTCCCCGGTCTCCAGCCACACTCCATGCTCACCCGGCCTGTGACCGCGCATTTCTATCTCTGGCACCCGACTC
>NW_027932100.1:0-223 GCF_054177405.1 Leptonychotes weddellii | reverse complement strand
GGTTAATTGTCTGCCCTCAGCTCAGGTCATGATCCCAGGGTCCTGGGATCCAGCCCTGTGTCGGGCTCCCTGCTCAGCAGAAGAATATGCTTCTCCCTCTGCCCCTGCTTGTGTGCTCTCTCGCTCACTCTCTCTCTCACTCTTTCAACTAAATAAATAAAATATTAAAAATAAATAAATAAACAAACAAGCAAACAAACAAATAGTTCCTTATAGTCTAGAA
>NW_027932099.1:0-223 GCF_054177405.1 Leptonychotes weddellii | reverse complement strand
ATGGGGGAAAAACTATGAATTCTATGCAGTATTCCCCTAGTGCTGGAGTTTTGCAGTTCTCATTGATCAGTAAACTTAGTCTTGGCTGGATGTTCTTGCTGATCGTCTGGGGGAGGGGCCTGTTGCATTGATACTCAAATGTCTTTGCCCCAGGCAGAATTGCACCACCCTTGCCAGGGGCCAGGCTAAGAAATCTTCTCGGGTTTGCTCTGTGTGGTTTTTG
>NW_027932098.1:0-1315 GCF_054177405.1 Leptonychotes weddellii | reverse complement strand
GCGGGCAGAGCCGCTCCCCGCCTCCAAGCAGGACTCAGAGCAGCTCTTGGAGTCAAGTCAAGGACGGGAACCCGAGCTGAACTGGGCTTCGGGGCAGAGCACGCAGTCCCTTGGGGTGTCCCATTCCCAGTCGGGGTCAGTGCAGGGGCGTTCAAGTCCGCCGGCTCCCAGGTCGGGAAATCGGTTGTGGAGAGACCCAGCTGCACACCAACTGCCTAGAGGCGCCCCTCTCCCGCGCCTTCGGAAGGCTGGGGTGGGAGGTGGGCTCGCACCCCTGGATCTTCCTGCTGGTGCCCATGGTGCTGACGGCCGCTCTGGGCACTGGCTTGATTTACTTGCCCACGGATGTAGAAGAAAACCTCGAGGAGCAGTACACCCCCATAGGGAGCCGGGCCAAGGCTGAGCGGCGCTTTGTGCAGGGACATTTCACCACCAATGACTCTTACCTCTTCTCCATCTCCAGGAAGAGCACCAAAGTCAACTTTGCTTGTATTCTGGCGGTCTCCAACACTGCCTCATTGCTGGAACAAGAAATCCTAGAGGAAATTGGTAAATTGGACGACGTGGTACAGGATCTGTATGTGACCGAGGAAAACAGAGCCCAGATCTGCTACAGTCAGGTGTGCGCTAAGAACCAGGGCCCCTGCGTGCCCTCCAACCCACTCCTGGCTGCCTGGAAGATGAACAAGAACCTCGACCTGAGACACATCACCTTCCCAATCTTCAACCAAACGGGTCAGCCCATCTACCTGGCCGGCACCATTGGGGGAACCCTTTTCGGCAAGAGGATGGGAATGAACCAGTTACTCGTGAAGGCCAAAGCCATGCAGCTTCTGTACTGCCTGAAGACGGAGGAAGGAGAGGTCAACGAGCTTAGCAAGATGTGGTTGATCCATTTCCTGAACCAGTTTAGCAACATGGAAAGGAGTCTGGCCCTGAAGAAGATCCAGGTACCTGGTGGCTGGGCTTGATAGGGAGGCCAGGAGAAGGTGGGAGGAATAAGGACACTTTTTCCAAGGATCATAGCAGTAGCACTCCTTGATTATTTGATGGAGTCCTTGGCTTGAAGCTGGGAGTGCTCTACTCTATTTGGTACTTAATCCAGAGTCCTAATCTCACACATCAAAGGTTGCCACAAATCTTTTTTTTTTTTATTCTTATGTTAATCCCCATACATTACATCATTAATTTTAGATGAAGTGTTCCATGATTCATTGTTTGTGCATAACACCCAGTGCTCCATGCAGAATGTGCCCTCCTCAATACCCACCACCAGGCTAACCCATCCTCCCACCCCCCTCCCCTCTAGAACCCT
>NW_027932097.1:0-223 GCF_054177405.1 Leptonychotes weddellii | reverse complement strand
CTTCATTTTGTAAATAAATTGAACTGGACCAATAATTGTTAAAGCTGAGGCCTTACCCCAACAGACACATGAGACGGTGCTCAACATCGCTTGGCATCAGGGAAATCCAAATCAAAACCTCAATGAGATACCCCCTCACACCAGTCAGAATGGCTAAAATTAACAAGTCAGGAAACGACAGATGTTGGCGGGGATGCGGAGAAAGGGGAACCCTCCTACACTG
>NW_027932096.1:0-223 GCF_054177405.1 Leptonychotes weddellii | reverse complement strand
ACCCTGGGATCATGACCTGAGCCGAAGGCAGATGCTTAATGACTGAGCCATCCAGGCGCCCTGATTCTCCATCTTGATTGATGACTTCTACCCATTTATCTTTATTATAAATAGTATTATATTAGGCCTCATTTTTGCTCTCTTATTTCATATTTTCCATTTAGTATGCTTTCTTTTTGTTTCTCTTTTTCTCCTTTATCGCTTTCTAATTTTCTTTTGTCCA
>NW_027932095.1:0-223 GCF_054177405.1 Leptonychotes weddellii | reverse complement strand
ACTGAGCCACCCAGGCGCCCCTACGCAAAATATTTTTTACACTGCTTCAGAGCCAGCAATATTCTCCTTAAAATGGCACTGGCAACAGCACATCCTCCTCTTTGAAGGGTCGAGTTCAATTCAGAAAACAGATAATCCTGAGAACGGTACTATGTAATAACGGGGTTGGGGTGGGGAAAGGGCAAAAGAAACACGGGTTAACAAATAAGACTGGCTTCTCACA
>NW_027932094.1:0-223 GCF_054177405.1 Leptonychotes weddellii | reverse complement strand
CCATTTTAATTCTCACCACCTGCGGGGTGGTGGGGCTCAGCTGGGCAGGTCTTCTGCTCCCCGTGGTTTGGCAGGATCATTCACACAGCCCCACTCGGCACCTCAGCTGGGGCGGCTGGCTTCACTGGGCACTGGCCCTTCTTTCCAGTAACTTCACCTCCACCCCCTCCAGTCACCTCCTCCACCTTCACCTCCACCATCACCTCCACCTCCTCCACCATCA
>NW_027932093.1:0-223 GCF_054177405.1 Leptonychotes weddellii | reverse complement strand
TCTTTTAGTCACACAGTATATGACTATTTTATTTTTCTGAGAAGAATCTTCTGCCTGTACTGAATGAAGAATGTTGACATTCATCCACACCCTTGCTGGCTAACTGCACTGGCCATTGTCCCCCGCACCAAGCCCCCGATAGCATTTGCATATAAATTTATATTCTTTCTCCTTTTACATCTACCACTGCAGTTAGTACAAGTTCCACATCTGTCAGTGGTTG
>NW_027932092.1:0-223 GCF_054177405.1 Leptonychotes weddellii | reverse complement strand
TCGAGGGAGTATTACTGTAATGGTGGCGAGTTCTTTGATTTTCTTCTCTGGCAGAGGTGTCATGAGTGATGACGGGTGTCCAACCAGAGGGGTGGGGTTGGAGTCACATGTGATGGGACATGGGCCAAAGTCACTCTTTCTAACCCAGAGCTACTCTTACCAACAAAGGTGAAGGACCCAGGACTGTTTTAAAAATCTCATTTAAAAAAAAAGTGGTTGAGGA
>NW_027932091.1:0-223 GCF_054177405.1 Leptonychotes weddellii | reverse complement strand
CTGTGCTGGAGAACTTTTCTTGGAATTTCAAAAGGCCTCCTTCCCACCTCTAGAGCAAGGGGGAAGTGCCAACAGATTAATGCCTCTTCAGATACCCCCAAGCAGCGACTCTCAGAAATTGCCATATAAATATACTAATTTCCTGGTCCTTGGGGCAGAAAAATTCTGAGGCATGTGGTTTTTACACAGTTCCCAGACTTGCACAGCATACTGTGGTAGCTTA
>NW_027932090.1:0-223 GCF_054177405.1 Leptonychotes weddellii | reverse complement strand
CTGTGGGAGGCTGCGGTTTTCAGTGTCACTAACAGAGCAAGAGACTGTGTGTTCTGGAGGGTTCAGAGAGGAGCAGACTGTGGCTGCTTTCCTCTAGGGCAGAGGTCTGGGTGCAGACATTTTCCTTTGCCTTGACCCTCCAAAAGGCACCAAAAGCTGCCAGAGAACAAAAGCTGCTGGAGAATAAAAGCGCAAAAAAACGGTTTCCATGGAGCCCAGCCCC
>NW_027932089.1:0-223 GCF_054177405.1 Leptonychotes weddellii | reverse complement strand
CAGATGTCTAACCTACATCTACACAGAACCAGCAGAGTGTGTTTTACTAAGACACAGGGGAGGCGGTGCAGAGATTCAGAGGTCCTACGCTCTAACACAGAGCAGCACAGAGACGCTGATCCATGGGACAGGCCGTGCGGGGGTGGGGGTGGACCATGCTACGTTGAGGAACTGGGCTGTGTAAAAAATCAAGGGCTCTACCAAGGCCAAAATGTGCAGGAAG
>NW_027932088.1:0-223 GCF_054177405.1 Leptonychotes weddellii | reverse complement strand
ACATGTATTTCCTACAATATCCCATGCTGCCAACTGTCTGCCTTTAACTCTCCGGACCATTTTAATCCCATAGCTCAGATTATCAGTAATTCTGTTCCTAGAAGAGGGTTGGCTTCCCTGCACAGATGGCTTGGAGAAAGGAGAGGAGGTTGAAGCAAGCCTCCCTGTCCTGGGGCTGCGGCCATGTGATCTGTCCCTCCTTCTCCCTGCCGAGTGCGGGTGG
>NW_027932087.1:0-1315 GCF_054177405.1 Leptonychotes weddellii | reverse complement strand
GACCCAAATCAACAAAATCATGAATGAAAGAGGAGAGATCACAACCAACACCAAGGAAATACAAAGAATTATAAGAACATATTATGAGCAACTATATGCCAGCAAATTAAATAATCTGGAAGAAATGGATGCATTCCTAGAGATGTGTAAACTATCAAAACTGAACCAGGAAGAAATAGAAAACCTGAACAGAACCATAATCACTAAGGAAATTGAAGCAGTAATCAAAAACCTCCCCCCAAAAAAGAGCCCAGGGCCAGATGGCTTCCCAGGGGAATTCTACCAACCATTTCAAGAAGAATTAATACCTATTCTTCTGAACCTGTTCCAAAAAATAGAAATGGAAGGAAAATTTCCAAACTCATTTTATGAGGCCAGCATTATCTTGATCCCAAAACCAAAGACCCATCAAAAAGGAGTACTACAGACCAATATCCCTGATGAACATGGATGCAAAAATTCTCCCCAAAATACTAGCCAATAGGATCCAACAGTACATTAAAAGGATTATTCACCATGACCAAGTGAGATTTATTCCTGCGATACAAGGTTGGTTCAATATCTGCAAATTAATCAATGTGATACAATACATTAATAAAAGAAAGAACAAGAACCATATGATCCTCCCAATAGATTCAGAAAAAGCATTTGACAAAGTACAGCATCCTTTATTGATTACAACTCTTCACAGTGTTGGGATAGAAGGTACATACCTCAATATCATAAAAGCGTTCTATGAAAAACCCACAGCAAATATCTACTCAATGGGGAAAAACTGAGAGCTTTTCTCCTAAGGTCAGGAACATGGCAGGGCTGTCCACTATCACCACTGCTCATCAACATAGTACTAGAATCCCTAGCCACAGCAATTAGACAACAAAAAGAAATAAAAGGCTCCCAAATCAGCAAAGAAGAAGTGAAACTCTCACTTTTTGCAGTTGATATGATACTTTATGTGGAAAATCCAAAAGACTCCACCCCAAAACTGCTAGAACTCATACAGGAATTCAGTAAAGGGACAGGGTATAAAATTAATGCACAAAAATCAGTGGCATTCCTATACACCAACAACAAGACAGAAGAAAGAGAAATTAAGGAGTCGATCCCATTTACACTCACACCCAAAACCATAAGATACCTAGGAATAAATCTAACCCAAGAGGCAAAGAATCTGTACTCAGAAAACTATAAAATACTAATGAAGGAAATTGAGGAAGACACAAAGAAATGGAAAAACGTTCCATGCTCATGGATTGGAAGAACAAATACTGTGAAGATGTCAATGCAACCTAGAGCAATCTACACATTCAAAGCA
>NW_027932086.1:0-223 GCF_054177405.1 Leptonychotes weddellii | reverse complement strand
TGAATAGGCAGTAATAAGAGCCACAATTTTCTGAGGGCTTACTGTGAAGCAGTACCGAGCTAAGCAACATGCACCAATTACCCTGAACCTTTTCTGCAGACGGGGAAACTAGCAGAGACAGAAGTTAAATACCATGCCCAAGATCACACAACTGACAAGTGGCTGTAATGAAATTCAGTGAATTAAATATTCAATTCACATCAATAAATTCTTTGAATTTGAG
>NW_027932085.1:0-223 GCF_054177405.1 Leptonychotes weddellii | reverse complement strand
ATATTCATACCGCCTACTCACTATTGTGCTGTTGTGACGCTAAAAGTGATTTCCTCCAAGTAGAGACTGGAGCGCAGTAACTGTCTGGTGCTTCACAACGGCTCTGTAGGTGTTCAGGTATTGACGGTCTACAGAATGAGCTGGACACCTGGTAGTGGGTGAAGCCAGACACGGGACTTGGATGGCTCCACTGCATGGGGGATGGAAGCTCACTCTTTATCCT
>NW_027932084.1:0-223 GCF_054177405.1 Leptonychotes weddellii | reverse complement strand
CTCAAATAAATAAATAAAATCTTTAAAAAAAAAAAGTTAAAAAACAATGCATAATTATTTTGAAAATTTTGCAAAATAGCAGTAAGAGTGAATAATACAAGGAATAGTTTATATTTCCACCATTGAGAGAACAACAATTACTATTTTGATATATTTTCTTCCTATTTTACATATATTGTTTTCCTTTACAGTGTTGACTATATCCTGTAATGTGAATTTCTGC
>NW_027932083.1:0-223 GCF_054177405.1 Leptonychotes weddellii | reverse complement strand
CCCTTCATTTTTCCCCTCCTGCTATCTTCTTCTTCTTTTTTTTTTTCTTAACATATAATGCATTATTTGTTTCAGAGGTACAGGTCTGTGATTCAACAATCTTACACTGTTTTGTTCTGTAATTATTATCCAACTTAGCACTGAACCTATAATCAGGGATATATGCTCATCTTGGTCTCTTTGTAAAGACAGGCCCTAATGTTGACTTTCTACATGATTTTAG
>NW_027932082.1:0-223 GCF_054177405.1 Leptonychotes weddellii | reverse complement strand
AAAAAAAAAATTGAAAAAAAAAAAAACAAAAAAAAAAAGAAGAGCTCTTAACAAGTCTGCATTCTGAAAAAAAGCACCATTATCTAGTTGTCTCTTAGATAACCAAGTTTTTTATGCCTTTTGGCCTTCGTCATATTGCATAATTATATTTTATTTTTCTCATCTTTCATTAATTGACTTGATATGTTTGCAAACACATTACTGGTTTTTTAATTTTAAAAGT
>NW_027932081.1:0-223 GCF_054177405.1 Leptonychotes weddellii | reverse complement strand
GGGGAAGTCAAAAAGACTTGCACGGGAGTGCTCGATGATGTAGCATTTCTGCCATCAATCACATAAAAGAAAATCACCTGCAGAGCATAGACGAGCGTAAAATAAGAAGTGGTGAGTTTGGAGTATTGATTTCTTGTGTATTTATTTGAGTTTGGAATTGGGAGGAGGCCCTGGTCATTGTGGCATCTGCTTCTCTACTTCTCATACTGAATTATAAGTTAAA
>NW_027932080.1:0-223 GCF_054177405.1 Leptonychotes weddellii | reverse complement strand
CGATGAGATACTCAACATCATTAGTTTTTGTTTAGTTTTTTTTTCTAACGTTTTATTTCTTTCTTTGACAGAGAGAGAGAGAGCACAAGCAGGGGGAGCTGCAGAGGGAGAGGGAGAAGCAGGCTACCTGCTGAGCAGGAAGCCAGATGTGGGGCTCAATCCCAGGATCCTGGGGTCATGACCTGAGCGGAAGGCAGACGCTTAATTAATTGAGCCATCCAGA
>NW_027932079.1:0-223 GCF_054177405.1 Leptonychotes weddellii | reverse complement strand
TTATTCTTCCAGAGCCTTTGGGGAACCGGCACATGCTTTTCCATGCCATCCAGAAGCACCAATGATGGATTAGGTCCACTCCAGGGTATAAGACAGCTGTCACTGAGAACTTAATTTCTGCCAGGACATAGGCCCATTGCTTTCCATTCACCATCTCTTTTTATTGTCCGAACAAAATAACGTACTCCCATGCTCTCACAGGACAAAGATATGGGGTATGTGG
>NW_027932078.1:0-223 GCF_054177405.1 Leptonychotes weddellii | reverse complement strand
CTAATGTCCCATTGTGTAGACACGCCCCACAGTCAGTTGCTCTTTGATTTGTGCTTCCAGAGTCCTCTGTGGTATTAAAACACTTGTATTTACTGTTCAACAGATGAGCACTGTGACAGATAATTTAAATATAAGCCACATCTGCACTTTTAATTGTCTAATAGCTACATTAAAAAAAAGTAAAAAGAAACAGGTGGGACCCACTTTAAAAAAACATTTTACC
>NW_027932077.1:0-223 GCF_054177405.1 Leptonychotes weddellii | reverse complement strand
TCTACAGTCTCTTTCAGAGGATAGAAGCAGAGGGAATACTTCCTAACTCATTCTATGAGGCCAGCATTGCTCTAAAACCAAATGAGACAAAAACATTACAAGAAAACTACAGACCAATATCTCTCATGAACACAAATTCAAAAATCCTCCACAAAATATTAACAAATTGAATAAAAAATGTATAAAAACCTTATAGACCTGACCAAGTGGGATTTATCTCAGC
>NW_027932076.1:0-1315 GCF_054177405.1 Leptonychotes weddellii | reverse complement strand
CTACCCACAAAGAGGTATTAGGAGAACACCTCCATTGACAACTGGCACAAAGTCATCTATAATGCCAGATTATGCTAGCAAAATTGGTTCCAGGTGCAGGGAAACTGGAGCAGACAGCAGACGGGCTAGAGAAGTTTCTACAGTGGCTGAGCTCCCCTGCTCCTGTAAGTGCATCATAGAGGGCATCCTTGGGCAGGAATTTTAAAACCAAGGCAGCACAGGGCGCCTGGGTGGCTCAGTTGGTTAAGCAACTGCCTTCGGCTCAGGTCATGATCCTGGAGTCCCGGGATCGAGTCCTGCATCGGGCTCCCTGCTTGGCAGGGAGTCTGCTTCTCCCTCTGACCCTCCTCCCTCTCATGCTCTCTGTCTCTCATTCTCTCTCTCTCTCAAATAAATAAATAAAATCTAAAAAAAAAAAAAACCAAGGCAGCACAATGAAAAACAATATGGCATTTCTTCAAAATATTAAAAATAGAATTATCATAGGACCAGCAATTCCACATCTGGGTACGTACCCCGAAGAGCAGAAGGCAAGAACCCAAAGACATGTTTGTATGCCTACTTTCGTAGCAGCCCTGTGGACTACAGTCAGAAAGGGGAAGCAACCCAAATGCCCCTCAGTGGATGAATGGATGAATGGATAAATGAAATGTGCTATATCCACACGATGAATGTCATTCAACTTTAAAAAAAGAAGGAAATTCGGACACAGGCTACCACCGAGACGAACCTTGAGGACATTAGCCTCAGTGAAGCAAGCCAGTCACAAAAAGACAAACACTGTATGAGGCCACTTATGGGAGGTGCCCGGGCTAGCCGAAGGGATGCGATTGAAAGTGGAACGCCGGTGGGGCGCCCGGCCAGCCCGGTGGGCGGGGCATGCCACTCCCGACCTTGGGGTTGTGAGTTCGAGCCCATGCGGGGCCCAAAGCTCACTAAAAAAAAAAAAAAAAAAAATAGAACGGTGGCTGCTGGGGGCTGGGAGGAGGGGGAATGAGGAATCATTGTTATTGTTTCTAGAGCTTTCATTTGACAAGATGAAGGCAGTTGCATGGATGGTGGTGGTGATGATTGCACGACACTGAATGTACTCGATGCTACTGAACTGCACACTTAAAAATGATGAAGATGGGGGCGCCTGGGTGGCTCAGTCGTTGAGCGTCTGCCTTCGGCTCAGGTCATGGTCCCGGGGTCCCGGGATCGAGCCCCGCATCGGGCTCCCTGCTCAGCGGGAAGCCTGCTTCTCCCTCTCCCACTCCCCCTGCCTGTGTTCCCTCTCTCGCTATGTCTCTCTCTGTCAAATAAATAAATAATA
>NW_027932075.1:0-12657 GCF_054177405.1 Leptonychotes weddellii | reverse complement strand
GAGAGAGGGAGAAGCAGACTCCCTGCTGAGCAGAAAGCCTGATGCGGGATGTGATCCCAGAACCCTGGGATCATGACCTGAGCAGAAGGCAGATGCTTAACTGACTGAGCCACCCCAGGAGCCCAAAGTATAATCTTAATTTTTAAGCAAGTTTCAACACTTTGTGTTCCTTCAAATTATGTGGCTTTCAGGTTATTTACACAGTTGTATATTATATTTTAACAAATGAAATTTTATATTTATAGAGAATTTATTGTCAATTTAGTAGTGTAGTATCTGTTATTCCCACTGTAGAAAAATGTTCTTTAAATTGATGCTGAACAAAATTACTAAAAATAAAAGATACTAATAAATTATATGTGCCAATCACTTCATATTACTTTATTTTAACTAATATAAAAGATAAAGTATACCCTCAATTTCCTGTGTGATGTAGTTATATCAGTTTACCTAGTAGATCCAGGGGGCCTTGAAATATTGTTTATCCAAGACTTTCCATTTCAAAACTAATTTTTTCTTTGTTTAAAGACTTTATGACTACAAATCTCATATTATATATCCTTAATTTTACCTTTCCTTTCCTTTTAAGGCACACCATATACTTCGTCATATAAGGAAGAAAGGGTGGAAAGACAAGATTATCACAAGTTCATGTTCATTGTAAGCTGACTCCAGTTACAGAAACAAAAAGAGTTGAACCTCTGAATTAATGAAAGATGACCTTTGGCTTTAGACACCCCTCATTCGAAAGCACCAGCACATTACAATGGGTAACTAAACATTTAGCTTATAGTTTTAATTTATACTCATTTATATGAAGAAATAGGACATTTGTGTTTTCCTTTTTATGTAAATTTTTAAAAATGGTTATAAAATGTCACTGCCTTCACCATCACTGAGGATGTGCGTGAATGCACTTGTCACAAAATCTCTCTAAAATTATCTTCTAAAGGGAGTAGGTTTATAAATATTTTATTGGCTAATAAATGGCATTACCAACTGCTGTTTTAAAATGGTGTACAGGACTAATTAGTCTGCACTAAAAATCATGTGTCTTTAATAGCAAAACAACTAGAGGGAGATGAACTGCTTTCTGTAAACAGTTAAGGTAACAAAGGACTAAGTTGATGTTTCTCCTCCAAATGAACAATTCTGGAACAAATTATATGAAATAAGAAAATATATTGTACAAATAACCAAGCATCTGACTTTTTAATTTTTCTCTTCTACTTCAATTCAAATATAACTTCCAGACTATCCTCATTCTTGAGTCCAGTTTAGGAACAGTAATAGCCCATCATCAAGAATAGCCTCCATAAGGCATCGCATACACATTTCTGTATCCTATATTCCACTAGTTTGGGGTCTTTTCAAAGTTGTATCTCTTCATTATGAGGCTTTAGCTTTTTAATGCTATAGTATTAATACTGCTATTTAAAGTTTTAAGAGCTATCTTCCAAGGTCACTATGGTATTAGTAGCAGAAATTCCAAGTACAGTCACAAAACCTGGTTAGAAAGTCTGGAGGAACTGAAACCTTAGGGTATCTTTAAATGACAATCCAGAGGTGACCACAGCATTTCTAACAACATATTATTGTGGATTTTAGGGGAAAAAATGAAAAACAAACAGTTCCCAACACAAGTTTGACCAACACTGCAATGTTATTTAAAACAATTGTGATACTAAGTCATGATACACATTAAAATAACATCATTTCCACAGATTTCAAAAGGCATTGAGAATTTGAGGGATGGGATTCAGAGTTGTATATATTGAATCAGAGGGTGTTTATGTTGTTTACATTATAGAGCTGGAAAAGTTCTAAGCTGTTAAGTTGAATTAAATACAAGATTAACATGGCAGTGATGGATAATTTTTGTTTTCTTGTTTAAAGGAATAACATAGAATAACTGAAATTAAAAATATAATGACAAGTTCCAGAATATAGCACTACTTCATTGTTGAAGAAAGAAGGCAGAAGACTCTATTATAGTCAAGAGAAATCCAAATTCCATCATCTTTATGTTAATTCTCACTTGGCTTCCTCACTCTATCAATTTCAGGCCCATAGGGTAGAAAATTGTGCCCGTTGTTTTACATTTGTTTCTTAACAAGATGTCTCAATAAATCTAATTTTATCATCTTTTGTCATACTTCAGAAACAGAACTATATAATTTAATATTCTTGGACACTAGTTTTCTCTTATTCATGCTGTAAAATAACACCATTTGAAATAAAAAATAAAACAAATTATATATATAAATCATATAAAGCCTTTTATTTATGAATAGTTACTATTAAACATGAGAGAAATGTAAAGATAGGAATATAAAATGCATCAAATACGTGTCTTATCAACATTATAGAAGGAGATCACAGAGTGCCTGGGAAAAACCATAGCAGAAAAGATCTTAGCTGAGAATGTTACAGAACTGATCAAAGATCTCCACCCACCTATCCAGAATCAAAAAAAAAAAAAAAATTGCTATGGTCCCAATGTTGGTGTCCCTCAAAATTCTTATGTTGGAACCTAACCCCCACAGTGATAGTATTAGGAGGTGGGGGTCACTGGAAGGTGATTAAATCATGAAAGTGGCACCCTCATGAACGGGATTAGCGCCTTATAAAAGAGGCATGAGAAAGTTCCCTTGCCCCTCACCATGTGAGGTTACACAGAAAATTATTCTGAGAAATATGAGTTGCTTATAAACGACCTGGCTTACGATATTTTTGCTAAAGATGCCCAAATGGACTAAGACAAACAGGAAATCTCAAGCATGATAGATAAAAAGGAAATTCACATCCAGACACTTTATGGTACAATTTCAAACCATAAAAGACAAAATGAGCATCTCAGAAGTAGACAAACTATCTTCCAAAGTAACATTCAGACTGAAAAGGGATTTTCCAGCAGGAACACCTGGAACTGGAAGACAGAGAAATGGTCTTTCCTTCTGTGCTGAAATAAGTTAACTACCGATCAATAAAGTTAAGATGTATTTCGAGAGTATGGCCAAAATAAAACTGTTTTTAGAAAACAAAATGTAGACATAGCTGGAGGATTTCTGAAGGCTGCATTTCCACCCCAGCTGGAAGATGTAAGGAGCAGGAAGGACAGGGGGCAAAGTAAGGAGGAAAATGGTAGGAGATGTAATTAAATATTGACTACAGGAAAACATAATAATATATTATAGGAATCTAATTTTTTTTTAAAAAAAAGAATTAACAAGTATTCCAACAATAAATATAAGTCACAAGGGACTGCAGATGATAAAATTAAATTTTCATATTGTAATTTCTTGGGTAAGAAGTAAAAATTAGAAACAGATGTATTACCTTGAACACAGTACAGAAAAAAAAAACAGTACAGAAAAACTGTTAATTAACTGGAATTTAAATAAAAACTTACAAGAAAATAGTACAGAAGAAAGCCCAATTAAAAGAAACTCTTCATATCCAAAAAATGTAACAAATGAGTGGGGGAAAAACACCGATCAGATGTGACATAAAGAAAACAGGAATTATGGGATATGTATAATTTATGTAGAATAATTTCTACAGCAAAAGACAATAATCATATTAGAACTTTAAATAATACAACTATTAAAAAATATACTGTTCTTTTTTTATTATTATGTTATGTTAGTCACCATACAGTACTTCATTAGTTTTTGATGTAGTGTTCCATGATTCATGGTTTGCACGTTAACACCCAGTTCTTAAGAGAAACCTGTAAAATATAAAAATGAAGAAAATATGGAAGAAATAATGGTAGAAGGAAGTATTCCTCGTGGAAACACAGTAACTATTGTGGAAGAAGTTTCTTCCTCCATTCAGACAATGCAACTGCCAGAAAATAATGAAATAAAATGGAGCTAGAGGTAAACTCTGGGTCCTGGGAGGTAAGCCACACCAAGAACAGGGCTATAGATGAAGCTAGAACAAAGAGTGCTCCCAGGAAGACATTTGGGTGATAGGAGCTTATCGGTAAACCAGGAGTGAGGGACTGGAGGAGCTGGGCATAGGAAACCATTCTCCCTCAGGGTCACACTCCTTCAGGTGCCATATACAATACCATGAGCACCGTAGCTTATAAATAACAGAAATTTATTTCTCACAGTACTGGAAGCTGGAAGTCCAATATCAAGATGCTGGCATGGTTGGGTGAGGCCCCTCATCCTAACCTGCAGACTTATTATATCTTCAAATGGCAGAAGGCAGGAGCTACCTCTCTGGGGCCTCATTTACAAAGGCATTAATCCCATCGGTAAGGGCTCTCAAGACCTAATCACATCCCAAATGTCCCAATACCTTGGGGCATTAGGTCTTCAATATATGAATTTGGCAGGGGGAGGTGGGACACACTCATGTACATTCAGCCCATAGCACTCAGTTAACTACAACCACTGAAATGCTTTCAAGTAGGGTAAATGGGCAGAAAACATATGGTCATGGATTTTGATTAAAATAAGGAATTTTCATATTGTTCAAATCTGACTATGGAAGAGAACTCTTTGGGAATACATTAGGCCTCCTTGATGCATGGTTTTGTTTTCCATACTTTTCAGTTATTCACAGTTAACAGCGGTCCCAAATCAGATGATCATCCTTTTGACCTATCATCAAAAAGTCCGTAGTAGTTCAGCACTGTCTCACGGTGCCTTTGTCACTCACCTCACTTCATCTCATCACAGAGGTACTGTGTTATTTGACTTCAACACAAGAAGGGTGAGTCCAGTACCATAAGATATTTTGAGGGGAGCCTGGGTGGTGCAGGCGGTTGAGCGACCGACTCTTGGTTTCAGCTCAGGTCTGATCTCAGGTTTGTGAGATTGAGTCCCACATTGGGCTCCACACTCAGCAAGGAGTCTGCTTGAGGATTTCTCTCTGCCTCTCCCCTCTGTGCTCTCACTCTCTCTCTCTCTCTTTCTAAATAAATCTTTAAAAAATATTTTCAGAGTGATGTGGGGAGAGACCACATTCATACAATTTTTATTATGGTATATTGTTAAAATTGTTCTATTGTTAGTTATTGTTGTTAACCTCTTATTGTGCCTAATTTATAAAGTAAACTTTATCCTAAGTATGTAGGTTTAGGGAAAAACAGTATACATAGGGTTTGGTACTATTTAGGTTTCAGGTATCCACTGGGGACTACAGGTCTTGGAACATATTCCCTGCAGTTAAGGAGGGATTATTGTGTCGAGCTCCTCATTAATAGGGCTCTTATTTGGGATAAAAATTTGGAATAATCAAAGATGATTTTATATTTTGGCAATTAGGTACACAATCAGGCTGAGGGTTGTGCACTCAGCTGGCTAAGAAGTTAGCTATACATCTGCAAATCAGTGAAACAGCACCAAATATACAGATGACAGACCATAGGAAGCACACACCTGGATTTTAATTTTTTTAAAGTTATACACACAGGCAGTCAAAGACACACACACACACACAGACATACTGTATACAGAGCAAGAGAGTAAAAGAGGGAGAGCATGAGCGAGGGAGAGAGAAAACAAATACAATATGGGTTCTATGAGAAAAAGTCACATTCAGATGAAGATAATAATTTTGGGGCAAAGTTATTAATTGCATGCTCATGAAGAATGCTTTTAAAAATCATTTGCTTTGGGGGGCACCTGGGTGGCTCAGTCAGTTGGGTGGCTGCCTTCAGCTCAGGTCATGATCCCAGGGTCCTGGGATCGAGTCCCACATCGGGCTCCCTGCTCAGCGGGGAGCCTGCTTCTCCCTCTGCCCGTTCCCCTGCTTGTGCTCTCTCTCTGTCTCAAATAAATAAATTAAAAAAAAAAATCATTTGCTTTGGGGCACCTGGGTGGCTCAGTCGTTAAGCATCTGCCTTCGGCTCAGGTCATGATCCCAGGGTCCTGGGATCGAGCCCTGCACCGGGCTCCCTGCTCCACGGGAAGCCTGCTTCTCCCTCTCCCACTCCCCCTGCTTGTGTTCCCTCTCTCGCTGTGTCTCTCTCTGTCAAATAAATAAATAAAATCTTAAAAATAAATAAATAAAAAATAAAAATAAATAAAAATCATTTGCTTTTCTGGTTAACTTGAAAACAGTTAAAGAACTTCCCAGCATAACATTTTACATTTCATAAGAGATTTTATTTTTGTATATTATACATGTGAGAGAATGACACCCATAACTAACATTGGAGATCATTTCCATATTACCCATGTAAAATAGGACTCCTTGGTTTTCTGGAGAACCATAAGGAATGCATATATCTTTCTGTTTTCCTATCTATATGTGTTTCTATCTCTCCATCTATCTATATTGTTCACTACATATGGCTCCTATTCCTTCATCCTAATGCATGGCAACTAATGTATTTTATACAATCAATATAGCATCAATACTGATAAAAGACAGTGTAAATTTTCCTTTGAATAAGGGAGACATCAAGAGAGTGTGATTAAAGTATTTCTCAGAAGTTCAGGCCCTAAATTTCTAAGGATGGGAGAATCCAAGATGAGATTTGTGTTAGTAATTGCAGATCCACTTATATTGTGGCACTAAGATAATGAATAAGAAAATTGGAAACATGCAAATCGGTGTGCTCCTAAACAGTGTGCTTAAAAGTGAAAATTATGCATTATTGGTTAAGTGCAAAGGAAAATTTAGAACTGGGCATAAATTGCAGAATCCACAGAAACCACTACTGAAGCGATGTTATAGTAATTATATTTTATAATTGTATTTCACATAGTATCAGGTTTACAATGTTAGATTAATACATTTTTAAGACTTAATTAATTAATTAGAGAGAGGGGTGGAGTTGGGGGTGGAGGAGAGGGACAAGCAGATTCTGCACAAAGCCTGACATGGGGTTCAATCCCACAATCCTGAGATCATGACCTGAGTGAAAATCAAGAGTTGGAGGCTTAATCTACTAAGCCACCCAGGTGCTCCAGATTAATATACTTTAACCTCAATAAATAAATATTAGGAGAAATTTAGGATTTCAAGAAGTATCTATCAACCTTGCAGCATTTTATTTTCACTACCTAAGAAATAAAATTAGACAAGATAAACAACAGAATTTTGAAGGATGCAGAAGTTAACTTGCTTGTTTGACCTCATTTTTTTAATAGAACAAAATCTTTTAAAGAGAGACAGTTCCTCCCAACTGTTCAGATTAGATACTTTTTTAAAAGGAAAATAACCCCCCGAATCTCCATTTCATTTTCTAACTAATATGCTCTAATATCTAAGTAATAATCAAAAATCTTGGTTGTCCCCTCCAAAGCATCCTCTCCTCAATATACAGCCAAAAAGAACTAACAAGGTAAATGGTTTCTCAAAAGGAGCACTAGGGACTGGGGGCATGGAGATTAACAGCAATGCCTTTCAAATGGTCCTTCTACTTCAAAGGGAAGGGGAAATGGAAAATATACAATTTGTTCAAAGAAGAATTATGCTCACTTTTCCCGTGTCTTTGTCTTACAGCTCACATCATCCCATCTCAGGTCAAACGTGGACAATGTGCGAGCCAGAGTGGCAACAAAACCGACTCCCTTCTAGGACCTAGAGCTCTCACAGCTGCTTTATTCCTGAGTTATGATTTTCAGTTGCATTAAACTCAGTCCTTGAGGACAGTGCATTTTTTATCTTAGACTTTTTAGTACCTAACAAATGATGCCCAAATCCATTAGCTGAAACCTAACAGATTTAAGGTTGCAAATCCTTAAAAAATATATGGAGTAAAAGATAGATGCACGACTGAGTAATTTGTTTACATAGCATTGGTTTTTAATGTATTACCCTATAATGTTTTGCAAACTCTCAGCCTGGTGCATGTGAAGGACTATGCATGCATGGAGAAACAATCTGATTAACGGTCTTATATCCAGGAATCTGTCTCAGATGTGGCAAATCCATATATACCTACCAAATAGAAAAAGATGCACCAGAAATCATAGTTTTGTATTGTTTTCTCACATTTCAATGTGGATAACATTTGAAAAAGGCTTTCACTTGGCTTCTGCAGTACATTAAGAAACCATATGCAAGAAGTGAAAAGGCATAAGGCTTTAGATGATAAAATCCCCAAGGACTCAACTGAAGCTCCAAGTAATTTCAAATTATATAATCTGCAAATCCACCTCAGGAATGTTACTTTCATGCAAGAGAAGATCATAAGGTTATGGTCCTTCTCAGGGGATAAGCATTGCCTGGATATAAGCACTGCCCATGGCTATTACTATTTTTATTATATCCACAAAGTGTATCTTCTTTAATATATATGAAAAGGACCAGGTAGATATCTATTCTTTCTGTAGCATACTAAGGCTAAAAGGATAGTATTATGAGAGTTCAAATAGGTGAGGGAGGGACATTAAAGATGTATAATTCATCATATGTGAAAAAAATATCTTCAAAGGAGGCACTTGAATGGCTCAGTCAGTTAAGCGTCTGTTTTTGGCTCAGGTCATGATGCCAGGGTCCTGGGATCCAGCCCCACATCAGGCTCCATGCTCAGCAGGGAGTCTGCTTCTCCCTCTCCCCATGCTTGTGTGCATACTCTCTCTTGTGCTCTCTCTCTCTCTCTCAAATAAATAAATAAAATCTTTAAAAAAAACTTAACTGGGATAATTTTCCAGCATAATATGTCCTGACTAAACATCTCCTCTATAATTCCTTTACTTACTTTCTAGTATCGCAGATGGGAATGAGAAAAGTATTTGAGTAAGGTAGTAATATTTATAAAATTATAGGTAGAAGAAAAAGTAGTAAGGAATATTTGAAAATTATATCATCACGAAAGGTTAAAAGAATACCTTTTAGCAACATTGAGCTTTTACGAGGTAGGATAAGATAACACCCAAATTAAAGCAATACAAAGGACAGCAAGAAGACCCACTGCCCCTCTACTAGACTGCTCTGACACATAAAATTCCAGTGTTGGTCTTCCTTTCCTTTCTTGTAATGTCTTCCTCCCAGTTCTTATTGCAAATTTTAGTCAGGACAGGTAACTCGTAAACCTTCATAGAATTTTTGTGATGACATTTGTAAGGTAAGAGACATAAGGATCAACAAAATCGGTGGCAGAAGAAAAACTAATTCATAGCAACCAAATTCACTTACTTGAAATTTTATCTAGAGTTTTTAGATAAGAATAGTCAGGAGAAGCCTGTCATAGACAGCTCTAAAACTTTTGAACAAATATTTTTACATTAAATTTGCATTCTTTGCCCTCACCTATGGGCATGGATATGTTGGCAAGGGAAGAATGGAAAGGCCAAGAAGAGACTAGTCCTGTAATTATCTGATACATTAACAAGGGCAGGTAGGAGGATAGGTTTGGAGAATGTCAAGGATAAGTTTCTGGGAAAGGTGACTTAACAGATTGCCTCTGGAGAAGTTTATTAGGGGGTGTTTTGGAATCAACATCAATGGAAGAGAGAACAAAGATACGGGATTCTGCAGAGAATGAAGCTGGACAACAATGCAGTCCCAGTAAGGCCTCAGCCAGCCCTGCAGTGATGACCTATCTCAGTTGTCAGGATTTGTGTTTGGGATCTGGGTCTTTAGGCTGCCATTTCAAAAAGTCATTGCATACAGGCGGTCTCTGAAGAAGATTCTGACCATGGATGGGGTAGGCTCTCTTTAGCTGAGTTAGCTTTCTGAAGGGGTTGAAAACTGAGAACTGTTAGTCAAAAACTTTTCTATCCTAGAAGAGATAAATTTCTCAGTTCTAACAGTGGATCTGGATAGACTACAAAAGTATCAACAAAGATGTACTACTTTCTGCAAATTTTGCCACATTACCCATTAAAACCCTTTGATAGAAATGTTCACTTTCTTTTTTATGTTCTTTTCAATACCATCTGTACTTAAACAGGACTGACCCTTTTTAAATTCTTTCCTTTTTAGTGAACCCATCTTCTGACACCCTTATGTGTTTATTCAATGTCATCTTGAAAGCTAAATATTCAAGTAAACAACTTAGACATACATACAGGAAAGATGAAATTTTTCCACTTTAAAATGCCCATACTACCCAAAACAATGTACATATTCAATGCAATCCTCATCAAAATACTAATGACATTTTTCACGGAATGAGAACAAAGAAGTCCAAAATTTGTATGGCATCACAAAAGACCATGAATATCAAAATCGATCTTGAGAGGTATCACACTCCCTGATTTTAAATGATATGACAAAGCTGTAGTAATCCAAACAGTATGGTACTGACATTAAAAATGGATACACAGATCAGTGGACTAAAATGGAGAGCCCAGAAATAAAATCACAAATATATGGTCAATTAATCTATGACGAAGAGGGCAAGAATATACAATGGGGAAAAGATGATCTTTTCAAAAAATGGTGCTGGGAAAATGATGGCTCATGCAAATCAATGAAACTGGACCACTTTCTTACATCACACACAAAAATAAACTGAAAATGCACTGAAGACCTAAATGTGAGATGTGAAACCATAAAACTCATAGAGGAAAACATAGGCAGTGATCTTTTTGAAATTGGCCTTACCAGCATTTTTCTAGATGTTCCTTTAGGCAAGGGAAGCAAAAGCAGAAATCAACAATTGGGACTAAACCCAAATAAAAAGATTCTCCACAGAGAGGGGCACCTAATGAATGGGACAAGATATTCACAATACATCTAATAAGGAGTTAACATGCAAAATATATAAAGAACTTCTACAACTCAACCCCAAAACCACAAACAATCCAATTAAGAAATGGGCAGAGGCCAGAATAGACATTTTTCCAAAGAAGACATCCAGATGGCCAAGAGACACGTGAAAGGATGTTCACCATCACTGATCATCAGGGAAATGTAAACCAAAACCACAATGATAAATCAGCTCATGGCAGTCAGAATGGCTAGTATCAAAACGATAAAAGATAACAAGTGCTGGCAAGGAGGAAAAGGAAGCCTTCCGCACTGTCACTGGGAATGCCAGTTGGTGCAGCCACTGTGAAAAACAGTAGAGGTGCCTACCCAAAGAAAACAAAACCACTAATTTAAAGGGATATATGCACCTCTATATATATACTGCAGCATTATTCATAATAGCCAAGACATGGAAGGAACCTAAGTATCCACTGATACTTGACGGATAAAGAGGATGTAATATATATACACAATGGAATATTACTCAGCTATTAAAAAAAAAAAAAGGAGAGCTTGTCATTTCCAAGAACATGGATGGACCTAGAGGATAAATGAAACACACCACACAGAAAAGGACAAATACTGTATTATTTCACTTATATGTAGAATCTAAAAATAAGGGCGCCTGGGTGGCTCAGTCGTTAAGCGTCTGCCTTCAGCTCAGGTCATGATCTCGGGGTCCTGGGATCGAGCCCCGCATTGGGCTCCCTCCTCAGCGGGGAGTCTGCTTCTCCCTCTCCCACTCCCCCTGCTTGTGTTCCCTCTCTCGCTGTGTCTCTCTCTGTCAAATAAATAAATAAAATCTTTAAAAAAAAAATCTAAAAATAAAAAGAACAAATGAATAAACAAAGCAGAAAAAGATTCATAAATACAGACCACAAACTGGTTGCCAGAGGGGGAAAGTGGGAGGAAGAGGGAATGGGAGAAATGGGTGCAAGGGAGCGGGAAGTACAGGCTTCCAGTTATGGAATGAACAAGTCACAGGAATAAAAGGTGTACCACTGGGAGTATAATCAATGGTATTTTAATAGTGTATGGCGATAGATGGTAGCTACAGTTGTGATAGGCACAGCATAAAGCACAGAGTTGTTGAATCGCTATGTTGTACATGTGAAACTAATTTAACACTGTGTGTTAACTCTAATAAAAAAAGGGGGGTACATTTCTGGTACATGCTTTCTATTTTTTTATGGCTTCTGCATTGTGCTTTTTTGTGTGTTCTAAATAACACCATAACAAGTCACTGCATCCCTTGTACTTACTTAACTGTTTATTTTCATTTACATGCAGAAAGGTATGCCACTTTTTGGCTTGATAGTTTTCTGCATGTAAATGAAAATAAACAGTCAAAAAATGGGCAGAAGACACTAACAGACACTTCTCAAAAGAAGACATACAAATGGCTAACAGACACATGAAAAAATGGTCATCATCATCAGCCATCAAGGAAATTCAAATCAAAACCACATTGAGATACCACCTTACCACCAGTTAGAATGGCAAAAATTGACAAGGCAAGAAACAACAAATGTTGGAGAGGTTGTGGAGAAAGGGGAAGCCTCCTACACTGTTGGTGGGAATGCAAGTTGGTACAGCCACTTTGGAAAACAGTGTGGAGGTGCCTCAAAAAATTAAAACTAGAGCTACCCTATGACCCAGCAATTGCACTCCTGGGTATTTACCCCAAAGACACAGATGTAGTGAAAAGAAGGGCCATATGCACCCCAATGTTCATAGCAGCGATGTCCACAACAGCCAAACTGTGGAAAGAGCGGAGATGCCCTTCAACAGATGAATGGATAAAGAAGATGTGGTCCAGGGGCACCTGGGTGGCTCAGTTGGTTAAGCGACTGCCTTCTGCTCAGGTTAAGATCTGAGGGTCCTGGGATCGAGCCCCGCATCGGGCTCCCTGCTCGGCGGGAAGCCTGCTTCTCCCTTTCCCACTCCCCCTGCTTGTGTTCCCTCTCTCGCTGTCTCTCTCTCTCT
>NW_027932074.1:0-223 GCF_054177405.1 Leptonychotes weddellii | reverse complement strand
GAGAAACTTCGCGCCCATTTTCACATGTGGCGTTTAGGAGCAGAGATGGGGCATCCCCAGCCAAAGTCACAGTTTATGAGTCACAGAGCTGGTTACTTTTTCTTTTAAAGGTTACTGACTTGAAACCCCTGTAATGGATGACAGCCAAGTTTGGAAATCGGAAAGATGCCTTAAATGTAAATCTCAGGAGAGAATCATAAGGAAAGGGAAATCTGAACTTAGC
>NW_027932073.1:0-223 GCF_054177405.1 Leptonychotes weddellii | reverse complement strand
GCTCCAAAATTCTGCAAAGCAAAGTAATGGGATCAGAGAAGTCTATTTATAACCAGGGCTTGATGTGAAATAAAATTGGACATTTTGGACAAAGCAGAATTCCATCAGGGGTTGAACACAACCACAATTATCCTTTTTCAGAGTATTAGAATATTCAGAATATTTTAATTTAAAGCAAGAAAAATCACAAAACTAGTTGAAGAGTCATCAAGAGCCTATTAAA
>NW_027932072.1:0-223 GCF_054177405.1 Leptonychotes weddellii | reverse complement strand
TAGGTTCCAATTTTTTTGTCTAATAGGAAAATTACATCTCATATATGCCAATTGAATTATATTAGAAAACTCAAATGCATTTTCTACAATACATGTATGAGTTTACATAAGTTATCTATATATTTATAAATAGGATCTTAAATTCTTTTAATTATCTTTTAGTGATTCTGCTTAAAACTGGGAACAGTGTTATTTGCTTACACAAAATACCTTTTTTCAGTCC
>NW_027932071.1:0-223 GCF_054177405.1 Leptonychotes weddellii | reverse complement strand
AGCAGGAAGCCTGATGCTGGGCTTGATCCATGACCTGAGCCACCCAGGCGCCCATCCTTAAAATACTTTCAAAGCCTAAGTGTACTTTCTACTTTTCTTTAGTGACATATCTGTGGAACAAGATCATTTTATGTTAATCTCTTGTTATCATCAATAATAGTCCCCTTGGTCATTTTGTCAGAGCTGTGGGGACTGTGCTATGTGCTGGGTCTTGTGTTGAAGA
>NW_027932070.1:0-223 GCF_054177405.1 Leptonychotes weddellii | reverse complement strand
TGGTTGAAATTGATTGACAGCATATAATTAAGAAAATATAAACTTTCTGCATTGGGGATAAAGTTTGAAGCCCGCAATGTTCATAAATGAAAGGAGTGCTCTGACTGTGTGTAAACCAGTAAAAGGATCTGTTCGTATGTTTAAATTCTCCTTTGTTTGGGAAACAAAGCTTACTTAACATTTCATTCAGATGAGAAAATCTGTTAGTGTAGATTTTCCAAAG
>NW_027932069.1:0-223 GCF_054177405.1 Leptonychotes weddellii | reverse complement strand
GATTATTAACGGATTATTATGACTCTTAGACCATGTCTCTGTGTTGAAAGCCTCATCAGAACAAGGCATAACTAAAAGTTTGAAATTCTTTACTTCTTAATATTCTATATGGCACAATTTGGCACTTCGTTGTATTCTGTCTTACATTGTTTGCAACATTGTTACATTACTATTACTATTTGTATTCTCCAACTCTGTTGCAAGGACCCCGAATGCAAGAAAA
>NW_027932068.1:0-223 GCF_054177405.1 Leptonychotes weddellii | reverse complement strand
TCCCCCTGCTTGTGTTCCCTCTCGCGCTGTCTCTCTCTCTCTCTGTTGAATAAATAAATAAAATCTTTAAAAAAAAAAAAAGGAAGAAGTGACACGCATGTGTTTGGGATGGCTACAGAAGAGAAATGTGAGACCAAAAAAAAAAGAGCTGACCCCAGCATTTAAGTCTATACTTCGCCAGCTGAATCACTTTGAAGCCTCCGAAGTAACTTTTACATAAGCG
>NW_027932067.1:0-223 GCF_054177405.1 Leptonychotes weddellii | reverse complement strand
TAGTCTTTAAAAAGAGAAGTTGCCTTGGGGCGCCTGGGTGGCTCAGTTGGTTAAGCGACTGCCTTCGGCTCAGGTCATGATCCTGGAGTCCCGGGATCGAGTCCCACATCGGGCTCCCTGCTCGGCGGGGGGTCTGCTTCCCCCTCTGCCCTCTTCCCTCTCGTGCTCTCTGTCTCTCATTCTCTCTCTCTCAAATAAATAAATAAAATCTTTAAAAAAAAAA
>NW_027932066.1:0-223 GCF_054177405.1 Leptonychotes weddellii | reverse complement strand
CTGTCCAGCCTCCGGCATACACTTGCTCATGTCCCACTCACCATGAGGCTGAACAACGTCTCCTTATTTTGAAGGCTCATGTAGTCCCACTGCAGCAAACTGCTTTTTAGATGCCTTCCCTAGCATTTCATTCTTAATTATAAGCCTAATCATCAGCAACCCCTGGACAGTGGTGAATACCTTCTTGTCATTTTTTTTTTAAAGATTTATTTATTTATTTATT
>NW_027932065.1:0-1315 GCF_054177405.1 Leptonychotes weddellii | reverse complement strand
CTGTCCCCTTCCTCCGCCTGCTGTCCCCTTCCTCCACTTGCTGTCCTCTTCCTCTGCCCGCTCTCCCCTTCCTCCGCCCACTGTCCACTGTCCCCTTCCTCCGCCCGCTCTCCCCTTCCTCCACTTGCTGTCCCCTTCCTCCACTCTCTGTCCCCTTCCTCCGCCCGCTGTCCACTGTCCCCTTCCTCTGCCCGCTGTCCCTTTCCTCCACTTGCTGTCCCCTTCCTCCACTCTCTATCCCCTTCCTCTGCCTGCTGTCCCCTTCCTTCGTCTTCAGAGCCTGCAGTGGCAGGTTGAGTCCTCAGGTCCTGTCCCTCTCACCCGATCTTCTGCCTCCCTCTTCTTACTTAAGAGCACCTGTGATTAACAATACAGGAAACTGCCTCATCTCAAAATTCTTCACCTTTATCACATCTGTGATATACGAGGTAACACATTCATAGATTCCATGGTTTAGGACATGGACATCTTTCAGGGAGGGGGGTGTCATCATTCCGTCTACCACAATAATCATTAAATTACATCCGGTTAGTCCCTTCCTTAGTTTTAAACCAGTTAAGGAATAGACAAAGGGGTCAGAAAAAAGAGAAACAAAATAGTGGTTTTACTGATTAGGAAAGTGAGCTTGACCAGAAGCCACCATCAGGATCTTGAAAAGCAGACATCCTACACACACACTTACACGGGAAATTGAACTGAATCCCAAACGACAGACCTCCACCTTGTGGAGGCAGAGCTCGTCTCAGAAAGCCTCCCCCGAGGACAGCGCTTGCATCCAGGGATGAGCGACTCTCGGGAGAGGCCCTTCCGTCAGCTCCCCCATCAGAAGACGTGTTCATCCTTTGAGGAAAAGTTGAGTGAGGGGAGGCAGGCACAAGGCCACAAATACGGCCTTAGTGGCAGCCGCCCTCCCTTCCCACAGAAATACAGAGACAGGAATAGGTCCCTCTAATAGGATTCTTGGGTCTTGTTGAGACTTCCTGTGTGACCTAGTCTGTGGTCAGTTTGTTTTTTGCTTTTGTTTTTTTTTTAACTTGAATGTATGTAGCTGACGCACAATGTGACGTTAGTTTCACCCGTATGACATAGTGATTCAAAGGTTTATACATTATGCTTTGTTCACCGCGGGTGTAGCTACCGCCTATCCCCATACATCTCTGTTACAGCATCATTGACTATATTCCTTATGCTGTGCCTTTAAATATGCTGGTGACTTACCCATTCATTAAGGGAAGCCTGTATCTCCCCCTCCCCGTCACCCGTTTTGCCCACCCCCACCCCCCTCCCCCCTGGCAACCATCAGCTGGTTCCTTGT
>NW_027932064.1:0-223 GCF_054177405.1 Leptonychotes weddellii | reverse complement strand
GTTATGCACAAACAATGAATCATTGAACACTACATCTAAAACTAATGATGTAATGTATGGGGATTAACATAAGAATAAAAAAAAACAAAAAAAGAATAGATGTTGTACTCTGTCAAATGATTTTTCTGCATCTACTGAAAGGATCATATAGTTCTTATCCTTTCTTTTATTAATGTGGTGTATCACATTGATGAATTTGTGAGTATTGAACCACTTTTGCAGG
>NW_027932063.1:0-223 GCF_054177405.1 Leptonychotes weddellii | reverse complement strand
TCACTAAGAGGATAGGCCTTATGCTACATGTTCTTTTTAAGTGAATTGTACACTTAAAAATTTGTTAAAAGGGTATATCTCATGTTAAGGGTTACCACAATAAACAAAAAAGTGTACAGCCACTCTGGGGGCAAAAAAGGTTTGTATAGGCTTTAGATGACCAAAGGGGGGCATGGCATGAAAATTTTATGAATTTTGTCTAGATCAAGAATCAGCTGGCTAG
>NW_027932062.1:0-223 GCF_054177405.1 Leptonychotes weddellii | reverse complement strand
TCCAGCAGTTCCACTTCTGGGCATAGAGCCAAAAGAACTGAAAGCAGAGTCTCAAAGAGATATTTGTACAGCCATGTTCATAGCATTATTCACAATAGCTGAAATTTGGAAGCAACCCAAGTGTCCATTGATGGATGAGAAGATAAGTAAAATGTGGTATGTACATACAATGAACACTACTCAGTCTTTTTTTTTTTTTAAAGATTTTATTTATTTATTTGAG
>NW_027932061.1:0-223 GCF_054177405.1 Leptonychotes weddellii | reverse complement strand
TGTAAGACTTTTGAATCACAGACTTGTACCTCTGAAACAAATAATACATTATATGTTAATAATTTTTAAAAAGAAAAAAAAGAAGTAAATAACAGAAAAACTAATGCTATAGAAGTGCCAGTAGTGACTAAATTTTCGAAGTTAACACAGAAGGCTTTGAAACTGTGACATGATAACAAGATTTTGTGATCCTCTGAAATGGCAATACGTGTGCTAATCCCAG
>NW_027932060.1:0-223 GCF_054177405.1 Leptonychotes weddellii | reverse complement strand
TGTAAGACTTTTGAATCACAGACCTGTACCTCTGAAACAAATAATACATTATATGTTAATAATTTTTAAAAAGAAAAAAAAGAAGTAAATAACAGAAAAACTAATGCTATAGAAGTGCCAGTAGTGACTAAATTTTCGAAGTTAACACAGAAGGCTTTGAAACTGTGACATGATAACAAGATTTTGTGATCCTCTGAAATGGCAATACGTGTGCTAATCCCAG
>NW_027932059.1:0-223 GCF_054177405.1 Leptonychotes weddellii | reverse complement strand
GTGAGACTATTTAAGTTCTACTCTCTTAGCAACTTTAACTTATACTATACAGTGTTATCAACTATAGTCACCGTGTTTTACATTAGATCCTCACACCATATTCATCTTACAGCTGAAAGTTTGTATTTTTTTTTTTTTTTTAGTGTTCCATGATTCATTGTTTGCGTATAACACCCAGTGCTCCATGCAGTACGTGCCCGCTTTAATACCCATCACCAGGCTA
>NW_027932058.1:0-223 GCF_054177405.1 Leptonychotes weddellii | reverse complement strand
GTGTTACCGGGGCACCTGGGTGGCTCAGTCGTTAAGCGTCTGCCTTCCGCTCAGGTCATGATCCCAGGGTCCTGGGATCGAGCCCCACTCGGCGGGAAGCCTGCTTCTCCCTCTCCCACTCCCCCTGCTTGTGTTCCCTCTCTCACTGTCTCTCTTTCTCTGTTGAATAAATAAATAAAATCTTTAAAAAAAAAAAAAAGAAAAGTGTTACCATAGATAATTT
>NW_027932057.1:0-223 GCF_054177405.1 Leptonychotes weddellii | reverse complement strand
CGAAAGGGAGAGCATTGGGGCGCCTGGGTGGCTCAGATGGTTAAGTGTCTGCCTTTGACTCAGGTCATGGCCCCGGGGTCCTGGGTTTGAGCATCATGTCAGGCTCCCTGCTCAGCGGGGAGTCTGCTGCTCCTTTTGCCCCTCCCCCTGCTTGTGCTCGCTCTGTGTGCATAAATAAATAAAATCTTAAAAAAAAAAAAATAAAGGCTAGAGGTTATTATGC
>NW_027932056.1:0-223 GCF_054177405.1 Leptonychotes weddellii | reverse complement strand
GTCGGCTTGGGTCATGATCCCAGCGTCCTGCTTCTCCTTCTCCCACTCCCCCTCTTTGTGTTCCCTCTCTGTCTCTCTGTCAAATAAATAAATAATAAAAACATGTGCTCTTAGTAGTAGTGTAACATGAAAAGCACTTCTCATAATTGGCCCAGCCCCATCTAGCACCCATCTTCAGTCTTTTATATATATATATATAAAATATATTATAATATATTATATT
>NW_027932055.1:0-223 GCF_054177405.1 Leptonychotes weddellii | reverse complement strand
AGAATGTATGTATAGTTTCTTCCCATTTATGGAAAATTATATGAATCTGTTTCTTGAGTCTAGAGAGAATTCTAGAAGTTATTAACCAAAATATTTCCGGTGGTCATCATGTTAGTATTTCGGATAATTTTTACTTCCTTAGGCTTTCCTGTATTATGATTTTCTTTACAGTGAGACTATTTCAGTTTCACACACACACTCACACACACACAAATAAACCTAT
>NW_027932054.1:0-1316 GCF_054177405.1 Leptonychotes weddellii | reverse complement strand
ATCCACACTCCCATTTAATCATCTCAGTAGCACTATGTATCTACATTTTACAAAGAAGTAAATTGTGGCTCAGAGAGGGGAAGTGATTTACTGTTAGTAAACAAGTTTTCATGTCTTATTTCTTGTCTTAATGAGGAAACCTTTCTATATATCAATACATAAATATACTCCTTTATTGGATATTCTAAAATCTTAACTTTAAACTGCCTGCATTTGACTTTTGTGCATGGTATGAGAAACCAGTTGTAACTTCTGTTCATTTTTTGACAAATATTCAATTACTCTACTATCAGAAATTGAAAAGTCCATCACTTTCTTTCTTTCTTTTTTTTTTTTAAAGGTTTTATTTATTTATTTGACAGAGAGAGAGAGAGAGAGAGAAAGGGCACACAAGCAGGGGGAGCAGCAGAGGGAGAGGGAGAAGCAGGCTCCCCACTGGGCAGGGGGCCTGATGTGGGGCTTGATCCCAGGACCCTGAGATCATGACCTGAGCTGAAGGCAGATGGTTAACCAACTGAGCCACCCAGACGCCCCAAAAAGTCCATCACTTTCTTACCTAACAGCAGTGCCACCTCAATTATATCCCTGGATCTGTTTCTGGACTATGCTCAATTCCGTTGTTCTATTTGTCTAAACCTGCTCCAATACAGTGCACTCATTACTTTATAGCTTTATATATAAGAAGTCTTAATACCTGTCAGAGCAAGTTTTCCAATAATCATGTATTATTCTTCAAGAATATCTTGGTTATTCACATTTTCTTTAAAATTTCAGAAAATTTCTTTAAAATTTCTTCAAAAATTTCTTTAAAATTTCACCAAAAAAGATTTCCTCATTAAGACAGATTTCTCATACCATGCACAAAAGTCAAATGCAGGCAATTTAAAGTTAAGATTTTATTTATTTATTTATTTATTTATATATTTTTTAAAGATTTTATTTATTTATTTGACAGAGAGAGACACAGCGAGAGAGGGAACACAAGCAGGGGGAGTGGGAGAGGGAGAAGCAGGCTTCCCGCAGAGCAGGGAGCCCGATGTGGGACTCGATCCCAGGACCCTGGGATCATGACCTGAGCTGAAGCAGTCGCTTAACCAACTGAGCCACCCAGGCGCCCTGAAGTTAAGATTTTAGAATATCCAATAAAGGAGTATATTTATGTATTGATATATAGAAAGGTTTCCTCATTAAGACAAGAAATAAGACATGAAAACTTGTTTACTAACAGTAAATCACTTCCCCTCTCTGAGCCACAATTTACTTCTTTGTAAAATGTAGATACATAGTGCTACTGAGATGATTAAATGGGAGTGTGG
>NW_027932053.1:0-223 GCF_054177405.1 Leptonychotes weddellii | reverse complement strand
ATGGGATAATTCTCTGCCTCTGTGTGTGTGTGTGTGTGTGTGTGTATTTAATTTTACTTAATAATTATATTGTAGTCATCTTGCCCAGCCATGAAGTGATCTTTGAAAACATGATTTCTGAAATTATAGATATGCTATTATTGCTAGAAATTTAGATTTTTCCTCTATAATAAATAGTGCTGCAATGACATCTTTTTTTGTGTCATTTTCCTAAGATAACTCC
>NW_027932052.1:0-223 GCF_054177405.1 Leptonychotes weddellii | reverse complement strand
CCCTGCTATGAAGACACTTGTGGTTTTGTCTCCAAGGGATAGTCCAGTATAACCTCCCCATCTGAAGATCCTTAACTTATTAACATCTGCAAAGTTCTTTTTGCCATATAAGGTTACATTTACAGGCTCCAAGCTTTAGAACTTGGACACCTTTGGAATACATTATTCAGTCTACCACAAGAGCTAAATTTTTTTTTTTTAAACAATTATTATGGGTTCCTCT
>NW_027932051.1:0-223 GCF_054177405.1 Leptonychotes weddellii | reverse complement strand
CTTAATACCCATCACCAGGCCAACCCATCGCACAGCCCCCCTTCCCCTCTAGAACCCTCAGTTTGTTTCCCAGAGTCCATAGTCTCTCATGGTTCGTCTCCCCCTCCGATTTCCCCCCCTTCATTTTTCCCTTCCTACTATCTTCTTCTTTCTTTTTTTAACATATAATATATTATTTGTTTCAGAGGTACAGGTCTGTGATTCAACAGTCTTACACAATTCA
>NW_027932050.1:0-223 GCF_054177405.1 Leptonychotes weddellii | reverse complement strand
TCACTAAGAGGATAGGCCTTATGTTACATGTTCTTTTTAAGTGAATTGTACACTTAAAAATTTGTTAAAAGGGTATATCTCATGTTAAGGGTTACCACAATAAACAAAAAAGTGTACAGCCACTCTGGGGGCAAAAAAGGTTTGTATAGGCTTTAGATGACCAAAGGGGGGCATGGCATGAAAATTTTATGAATTTTGTCTAGATCAAGAATCAGCTGGCTAG
>NW_027932049.1:0-223 GCF_054177405.1 Leptonychotes weddellii | reverse complement strand
GGGAGGATGGGTTAGCCTGGTGGGGGGTATTGAGGAGGGCATATTCTGCATGGAGCACTGGGTGTTATGCACAAACAATGAATCATGGAACACTTCATCTAAAACTAATGATGTAATGTATGGGGATTAACATAAGAATTAAAAAAAAAAAAAAAAGAAAAAGAAATGGGCCAACGACCTTAACAGACCTCATCAAATAAGACATAGAGATGGCAAATAAACA
>NW_027932048.1:0-223 GCF_054177405.1 Leptonychotes weddellii | reverse complement strand
CCCTTTTTAATGGATATCTCACAGGCACACACCCCCCCGTTATGCTTAAAATTGACTTCATCACTGTTGTCCCAAACATCCCCCCTGCTCCAGTGTTCGTATCTTTGTTAATAGTGCTATTCAGGCCCAAGCCAGAAAACCAGTTCTCTTTTTTTCCCTTTTTCCTATTGTCTGTCACTACAATCTGCAGATTATTTCTTCTCTTCCTTTTTTTTTTTTTTTT
>NW_027932047.1:0-223 GCF_054177405.1 Leptonychotes weddellii | reverse complement strand
CCCTGCTATGAAGACACTTGTGGCTTTGTCTCCAAGGGATAGTCCAGTATAACCTCCCCATCTGAAGATCCTTAACTTATTAACATCTGCAAAGTTCTTTTTGCCATATAAGGTTACATTTACAGGCTCCAAGCTTTAGAACTTGGACACCTTTGGAATACATTATTCAGTCTACCACAAGAGCTAAATTTTTTTTTTTTAAACAATTATTATGGGTTCCTCT
>NW_027932046.1:0-223 GCF_054177405.1 Leptonychotes weddellii | reverse complement strand
AATTAAAACAAAAACAAAAGAGCAACAGTGCGTACCCATGCATGCCCTGCACACCCCGCACGGTTGTAAGTGTTTCACACAGATTACCTCACTAAATCCTTCCCTCAACCCTGGGATAGAGGGACAGTGAACGGATCCAACTTACAGACGGGAGACTCAGCCCCAAGAGGTCATGGGCCCCACCCAAGGTCACGGAGGATGAGGCAGCCAGAAGATGGCAGAG
>NW_027932045.1:0-223 GCF_054177405.1 Leptonychotes weddellii | reverse complement strand
GACTAACATAACATAATAAAATTAAAAAAAAAAGTTGGGTATTCATCCTTTCTGATGGCTGAGTAACATTCCATTGTATATATAAACCACATCTTCTTTATCCATTCATCTGTTGAAGGGCATCTCGGCTCTCTCCACAGTTTTAGCCTATTCTTTCTTACCTTTCACTTCTGCAAGTGTACATGCAGTCTGCATTCCTGCCAGCAGCATGGATTACCTCTCC
>NW_027932044.1:0-1316 GCF_054177405.1 Leptonychotes weddellii | reverse complement strand
CCCCAGAGCAGGCTGGGCATGCTGGGGTCTGGCCCGGCAAGGCCCCGGGCCGCTCTTCCGCCCCTCCCGCCCCTCCCGCCCTGACATTGATGGATGCTCAGCGGCAACTGCAGGCTGCAGCCAGGATCAATACTCTAATCAACACCACACGGAAGCGCCAGCGCTTTTCACCACCCCAAACTTGGTAGGGGGGAGTTGGGGGCGGCTGAGAAGGGGGAGAGATTAACTTCAATGCCAGAACTCACTGGATGAATAATTGAATCGGTGGGAGAGGCGGAGGGTCGGGCAGGGGAGACAACACAGTCAGAGCCAGAGAGGAGCCATGCTGGCTGCAGGTGGGGGGCTGGAAGCAGGGGCCTCCCGGGCTGTCCTGGCCAGGGAAAGGGATTCAGGACAAGGGTGCAGGCTCAGAGAGGGGAACGGCATTGTCACCTCCTGCTTTGCAGGCTTTCTGCCATATGCCCCCATCCCCATGATATGCCAGCTTATTGTCCTCATCCTAACCCCCTCTCCTTTCAAGCCTCGTGCCAGACCCTGGATCTGGGGCTCCCACACAGACTCCAGAGTGGCCTTTCCTTCCACCGCCCTGGAGTGTGAGCTTAGGGGGTCCTGGGCCAGGCCATGGCCAGGGGCTTCTGCCTGCATTCCCTTCTGCGTGGGGCCCCTCCAAACCAAGGACCAGAACCTTTTGTCCGGGAGCCCAGTGCTCGTTCCTGGAGTCACCCTGAGTGAGGTGTCTGAGTCCTGCTAGCTCATCTGCCACCATGGTTTTGTCCACTTGCTTACTGGGCACCAGACCTTGCTCTGTTGAGTGACCAGTGCAGTGGTGAGTGCCGGGGATGAGTTGAGGTCTTTGCTGTCCCTCTGGCCCCGGGTGCCCTGCTCCACTCCCTCTCTGGAGCCAGCCTCTATTGCCAAGCGAAGGCCTGTGCACCCTGCTGTCCTCCAGAGAGGATGTGTGAGCATCTCCCCTGCCCCCTGGTGCTGAGAGCTTTGTAATTCCAGCATCTGAGCCCCGTGGGGGAAAAGACTAGATCCTACTTACAGCTCTGCCAGGGTTTAGCTGCGTGACCTTAGATGAGTCATTTCATGTCTCTGAGCCCCACTGCACTCAGCTATCATCTCTGCCCTCCTGGTCCCACGAGGTTTCTGAGGGGAGAAAATGTCGTAATGCTTCCTCATGGCCTAGGAAGGCCCAGCCAGGCAGGGGCAGGACGGGGCTCAAGCCGAGGCTGCTGACTCCACACCTCGTGATATCAATCCACTAAACCCCACCATCTCCTGGCGGGGAAATAGTATAGACACGAAGCACTGGA
>NW_027932043.1:0-223 GCF_054177405.1 Leptonychotes weddellii | reverse complement strand
TGGTTGAAATTGATTGACAGCATGTAATTAAGAAAATATAAACTTTCTGCATTGGGGATAAAGTTTGAAGCCCGCAATGTTCATAAATGAAAGGAGTGCTCTGACTGTGTGTAAACCAGTAAAAGGATCTGTTCGTATGTTTAAATTCTCCTTTGTTTGGGAAACAAAGCTTACTTAACATTTCATTCAGATGAGAAAATCTGTTAGTGTAGATTTTCCAAAG
>NW_027932042.1:0-223 GCF_054177405.1 Leptonychotes weddellii | reverse complement strand
GAAGCAGTGGAACTCTCATATATTGCTGGTGGGAATGTATTTTTTTTTTTTTATAAAACATTATTATTTTTTTTAAATTTTTTATTCTTATGTTAACCCCCATACATTACATCATTAGTTTTAGATGAAGTGTTCCATGATTCATTGTTTGTGCATAACACCCAGTGCTCCATGCAGAATGTGCCCTCCTCAATACCCACCACCAGGCTAACCCATCCTCCCA
>NW_027932041.1:0-223 GCF_054177405.1 Leptonychotes weddellii | reverse complement strand
GGCTGTCCTGCTCTAAATACCATACCTTTGCAGGGGCGCCTGGGGGGCTCAGTCGTTTAAGCAGCTGACTCATGGTTTCTGTTCAGGTCGTGATCTCAGGTTGTGGATCAAGCAAGGAGTCTGCTTAGGACTCTCTCTCCTTCTCTCTCTGCCCCTCCCCTTGCTCATGGTTTCTCTCTCTGTCTCTCTCAAATAAATAAATAAAATCTTAAAAAAAAAAAAA
>NW_027932040.1:0-223 GCF_054177405.1 Leptonychotes weddellii | reverse complement strand
TGAAAATAGGCAGGGAATGATCCCAATCTTTTGGTACCGGTTGAGACCTGATTTATGACCTAGGATGTGATCTATTCTGGAGAATGTTCCATGGGCACTAGAGAAGAATGTGTATTCCGTTGCTTTGGGGTGTGGATGATATCAACATTTAAATCATCTCCCCAGTGTGGGTGGACATCACCCCATCCATTAAGGATCTGAACAGAACAAAAGGCCAAGGAAG
>NW_027932039.1:0-223 GCF_054177405.1 Leptonychotes weddellii | reverse complement strand
TATACATATGTATGTGTGTGTACATATATATATATATATATACTTTATATATGTTTATTAGGCTCTCCACATTTGCTTGGTACAAAAGAAAGGTATTTATTTATTTATTTCTAATTTTTATTGTTATGTTAATCACCATACATTACATCATTAGTTTTTGATGTAGTGTTCCATGATTCATTGTTTGTGCATAACACCCGGTGCTCCATGCAGAACGTGCCCT
>NW_027932038.1:0-223 GCF_054177405.1 Leptonychotes weddellii | reverse complement strand
CTGTCCAGCCTCCGGCATACACTCGCTCATGTCCCACTCACCATGAGGCTGAACAACGTCTCCTTATTTTGAAGGCTCATGTAGTCCCACTGCAGCAAACTGCTTTTTAGATGCCTTCCCTAGCATTTCATTCTTAATTATAAGCCTAATCATCAGCAACCCCTGGACAGTGGTGAATACCTTCTTGTCATTTTTTTTTTAAAGATTTATTTATTTATTTATT
>NW_027932037.1:0-223 GCF_054177405.1 Leptonychotes weddellii | reverse complement strand
GTGTTACCGGGGCACCTGGGTGGTTCAGTCGTTAAGCGTCTGCCTTCCGCTCAGGTCATGATCCCAGGGTCCTGGGATCGAGCCCCACTCGGCGGGAAGCCTGCTTCTCCCTCTCCCACTCCCCCTGCTTGTGTTCCCTCTCTCACTGTCTCTCTTTCTCTGTTGAATAAATAAATAAAATCTTTAAAAAAAAAAAAAAGAAAAGTGTTACCATAGATAATTT
>NW_027932036.1:0-223 GCF_054177405.1 Leptonychotes weddellii | reverse complement strand
AGAATGTATGTATAGTTTCTTCCTATTTATGGAAAATTATATGAATCTGTTTCTTGAGTCTAGAGAGAATTCTAGAAGTTATTAACCAAAATATTTCCGGTGGTCATCATGTTAGTATTTCGGATAATTTTTACTTCCTTAGGCTTTCCTGTATTATGATTTTCTTTACAGTGAGACTATTTCAGTTTCACACACACACTCACACACACACAAATAAACCTAT
>NW_027932035.1:0-223 GCF_054177405.1 Leptonychotes weddellii | reverse complement strand
AGTATTTAAAGTGAATCTCTGAACTGAATCACCTGCTTAATATAGATTTCAAGATAAGTAGCCTGATTTAGACTATTTCAAAATAAGGTGGCCTAATTGTACATTCAAGGTTTCTTTGAAGAAAATTAAAAATGAAATATAATGGAAAATTGATTGTTCTGCCTACAGATTCAAAATAAAGAACAAAATTAAAATACAAGTGAGGAACTAGGAAAGATGTCTA
>NW_027932034.1:0-223 GCF_054177405.1 Leptonychotes weddellii | reverse complement strand
TCTACAGTCTCTTTCAGAGGATAAAAGCAGAGGGAATACTTCCTAACTCATTCTATGAGGCCAGCATTGCTCTAAAACCAAATGAGACAAAAACATTACAAGAAAACTACAGACCAATATCTCTCATGAACACAAATTCAAAAATCCTCCACAAAATATTAACAAATTGAATAAAAAATGTATAAAAACCTTATAGACCTGACCAAGTGGGATTTATCTCAGC
>NW_027932033.1:0-1316 GCF_054177405.1 Leptonychotes weddellii | reverse complement strand
TCTATTCTCTATTCAGCAGCATTAGTGGACTTTATGGAATATAAATCTGAGCAGGTCACTCTTGCTCAAAACCTTCCATTGGCTGCCCATCATACTTTGAATAAAAATCCAAAGGCTTTTCAGTAGCCCCCAAGACTCTACATGACCTGGCCTCATCTCTACTTCCCCGCTACTCCATCTACACCTCCTTGTTTTTGCTCACACTCGGCAAGTGTGGTCCAGGCCGGGCCCCTTACGCTCCACTTTCCCTTTGCCTCCTCCTCTCATTTTCCCGATTGGCCACGTGGTTCACTGATGTATTTCATTCAGGTCTGTGGTCAGATCTGACCTGCTCACAGGGCTTTCCCAGTCCATTTCCATTCTATTCCGTCTTAAATAGTCTCTTCTTCTACCCCGCTACCCAGAGCATATCGCTTCCTGACGTTAAATCATACATGGACTTGTTCGTTTCCCCTCACTGGATATAACCTCCTTGAGGATGGAATTTTTATTTTGCTCATTACTATATCCCAAACACCTAAAACAGTACATAGCATGTATTTTTTTCTCAGTAAATAATTCTATAAATGAATAAATGAATACCCCAGAGAGTGCACAGGACCTGATTATTACCCTTTTCTGCTCAAAAACATTCAGATCCCAACATTATCAAGCTATGCTTCCCTTTTGCAGCCTTTCCCATCTCAGAGTCCCCTGGATGTTGATACAGCAACATGGATGACTTTCAAAGGTATTATGCTGAGTGAAAGACACCAATCTCAAAATGTCGATATTGTATGATTCCATTTATATGACATTCTCAAAAAGACAAAACTATAAGAACAAAGAATAAGATTGGTGGTGCCAGAAGTTATGGGTGGGGATAGAGGCTACTTTATAAAAGAATAGCAGCGGCGGGGGGGATTTGGGGGGGATGATAGAACTGATCTGTATCCTGATTATGGTGTTTGTCAAGAATCTATACATGTGTTGAAATTCATAGAATTGTACTCCAAAAGAAAAGTCAAACTTACCATGTGATAATTTAAAAAAATAAAATATAAATATGTAAGAAAAATACTTTTTAGTCCTGTTGATCCTAAGATCCAGAAAATTTGAGTTTTTGCTGTCCCCCACCTCTCGCTATGATTTCCCTGTCCCCTCTTTGTTAAGTCTTTCTGTACTGGACTCTCCCACACTGAAAGTCTTTTACAACAGAACTGCCAGACTGATCTTTCTAGAACATGACTTTTACCACTTCCCTCCTCAGAAACTCCCTATCACCTACAGCAGTGGTTTCTAAGCCTTTCTCCTTTTAAAGTCAATGAATCTTTGTT
>NW_027932032.1:0-223 GCF_054177405.1 Leptonychotes weddellii | reverse complement strand
TCCAGCAGTTCCACTTCTGGGCACAGAGCCAAAAGAACTGAAAGCAGAGTCTCAAAGAGATATTTGTACAGCCATGTTCATAGCATTATTCACAATAGCTGAAATTTGGAAGCAACCCAAGTGTCCATTGATGGATGAGAAGATAAGTAAAATGTGGTATGTACATACAATGAACACTACTCAGTCTTTTTTTTTTTTTAAAGATTTTATTTATTTATTTGAG
>NW_027932031.1:0-223 GCF_054177405.1 Leptonychotes weddellii | reverse complement strand
TTATTCTTCCAGAGCCTTTGGGGGACCGGCACATGCTTTTCCATGCCATCCAGAAGCACCAATGATGGATTAGGTCCACTCCAGGGTATAAGACAGCTGTCACTGAGAACTTAATTTCTGCCAGGACATAGGCCCATTGCTTTCCATTCACCATCTCTTTTTATTGTCCGAACAAAATAACGTACTCCCATGCTCTCACAGGACAAAGATATGGGGTATGTGG
>NW_027932030.1:0-223 GCF_054177405.1 Leptonychotes weddellii | reverse complement strand
AAGCACAGGGGACCTGGACTTGCCGCTGGTGTCAGAAGTAGGAGCGAGGGGGCCGTCTTGTGGGACGGAGCCCTTAACCTGCGGGATCTGACGCTGGCTGCAGGTAGGCGGTGTGAGGGCTGAGTTAACTGTTCGGTGGTGTTGGAAAAACTACCTTAACTACAATGCGCTACTAGAAATTCTAAAACACACACACACACACACACACAACCATTTTGCAATT
>NW_027932029.1:0-223 GCF_054177405.1 Leptonychotes weddellii | reverse complement strand
AAACATATTGGCAAAAATCAGTGAGTACTTATGCAAAAATTTAAAAAATATTTTCTGAGGTTTATCACAGTTGTAGAAATAAAATACTGCTTTTAACAATAGTAGCAAAAGGGGCAGAAAATGGAATTGCTGATACCGCTGTGAGCTTACATGACATGTTAAGGTCGGCCGTGAGAAGGGCAGGCTGATACTGCAGTCCCTCGAGCAACCACTAAAAAGTAAA
>NW_027932028.1:0-223 GCF_054177405.1 Leptonychotes weddellii | reverse complement strand
GGTAAGTTTGCTGGCCCTCTGTCCTGGAGGGAGACGTACTATTTATTAACTGGAGAGTAAACAGAACTGCCTTCTGCCCTGGAAGGAAAAACTATCTCTATCTGCCAAAGAGGTTTACTATACAAAAATCATCAAACAGCCCAGAACAAAAGCAGTCAGTGCTTCTCACAAGATGTACAGAAACACCAGAGACCTGTTGAGAATGGTCTCTTAGTAACAGTTA
>NW_027932027.1:0-223 GCF_054177405.1 Leptonychotes weddellii | reverse complement strand
ATGGGGGAAAAGCTATGAATTCTTTGCAGTATTCCCCTAGTGCTGGAGTTTTGCAGTTCTCATTGATCAGTAAACTTAGTCTTGGCTGGATGTTCTTGCTGATCGTCTGGGGGAGGGGCCTGTTGCATTGATACTCAAATGTCTTTGCCCCAGGCAGAATTGCACCACCCTTGCCAGGGGCCAGGCTAAGAAATCTTCTCGGGTTTGCTCTGTGTGGTTTTTG
>NW_027932026.1:0-223 GCF_054177405.1 Leptonychotes weddellii | reverse complement strand
GCTGTCTTGATTACTGTAGCATTTCAGTAAGTCTTGAAGTCAGGTAATATAAGTTTCCAGCTTTTTTTTAAAGATTGTTTTGATATTCTAGATTCTTTAAATTTTCATAGAGATTTTTGAATCGGGTTGTCGGGTTTCTACAAAAACACACTTTTGAGAGGTTTTGGTTGGGATTGCAGTGACTAACGATTAGTCTGAGCATAATTGACATATCTTAACAATA
>NW_027932025.1:0-223 GCF_054177405.1 Leptonychotes weddellii | reverse complement strand
CTAATAAGAATCTAGAAGAGCAGGAATATACTCAACTAAACAGTAACATTACCTAGTGTGTTGGAGATGCACTACTGTGTTAATGCTTTCAGTTTTATGTCAGAATTGTGTTAAATGTCCAGTATGTGAAAGGAAGCACTGCAGTTCTGGTCTGTGTGATCAGTAAGAAAATACACAGCTTGTGGACATGTTACAAGGTGTGAGTTTAATGTGAATATGAAGG
>NW_027932024.1:0-223 GCF_054177405.1 Leptonychotes weddellii | reverse complement strand
GCTCCAAAATTCTGCAAAGCAAAATAATGGGATCAGAGAAGTCTATTTATAACCAGGGCTTGATGTGAAATAAAATTGGACATTTTGGACAAAGCAGAATTCCATCAGGGGTTGAACACAACCACAATTATCCTTTTTCAGAGTATTAGAATATTCAGAATATTTTAATTTAAAGCAAGAAAAATCACAAAACTAGTTGAAGAGTCATCAAGAGCCTATTAAA
>NW_027932023.1:0-223 GCF_054177405.1 Leptonychotes weddellii | reverse complement strand
CCAGTAAAAAACACAGGCAAAAGACTTGAACAGGCACTTCATCAAGATATACATAGAGCAGAGGGGGCCTGGGTGGCTCAGTTGTTAAGCGTCTGCCTTCGGCTCAGGTGGTGATCCCAGGGTCCTGGGATGGGGCTCCCTGCTTGGCAGGGGGCCTGCTTCTTCCTCTCCCACTCCCCCTGCTTGTGTTCCTGCTCTCGCTATCTCTCCCTGTCAAATAAAT
>NW_027932022.1:0-1316 GCF_054177405.1 Leptonychotes weddellii | reverse complement strand
AAGGTGGGCAGTCCTGAGCTGAGAGCCCTGGGGGCCACCGGGAGGCTCTGTCAGAGGGAGAAGAGAGCATGGCTGGTGGCTGGAGGAACAGAAAGGAGTGAGTGGGTAGTGCAAGAAGGAGCAGGCGAAGTCAAGCTAGAAGGGCCGCAGGGCTGTCGCATGAAGAGCCCAGTTGACCATTCCAGATGCTGGTTCTCCACCCTGTGGGTCCTGGGGAGCCACTGACATTAGCCTCCTGGGGGAGACGTGGTCAGATCTGCATATGCAATGACCAGTAGGACTGTAGAGGGAAACACATCTGGAGGAGGTAAGGAGAGACTGGGAGATCTGTTCGTGAGGCCCCTGCGTTGCCCGGGGCACAGGTGACAGGAGCTCACGAGAGATGGCAGGGGTGGGGGTGACAGACAGAAATGACAGGTTGTGGGGGAAAAAGTATCAAGGTCACCAGTGTGCAAGGCAGGCAGACAGGTGATTGATAGATGATGATGATAGACAGATTTCAACAGAACTGAGCTAGGGAACCAGGAGAAGGCGCAGAAGGGAAGGAGACTGGCAGTCAGAAGATGTGGGCACATGGCCAGCACTCCATGAGGACATGAAGCACAAAAGGAGGCTGGAGGACTGAACCCCAATGTGAGGAAGGGGCGGAGGAAGGAGATGGGCAGGAGTGGCCCGCAGGGCAGAGGAAGAACATTTCAAGAGGGCAGGGCGTGGTCAGCCGCACTGGACGCTGGGGCAAGGTCAGGACAGCGAGGGCAAGAAGGCCCGTGGGCTCTGGCGGAGAGGGCAGGGGAGATGCTTGCTGGAAGCACATTTCAGCTGTGGGGCGAGGAGGTGGTGGCTGTGGGTTGAGAAGCGAGAGGGATGAGAGGACAGAGCTTGCAGCCAGCCTTTGAAGGATGCATGGCCTTAAAAGGAAAGAGGCAGAGAGACGTCTCTAGAAGGAGACAGGATTAGGAAGGTGTCACCTGAGCAGGTCCAGGAGTGGCTGGGATGGGGTCAGTAGGGGAGAGACGGGAGAGACAGCTCAAGAGGAGCCCAGCGAGGAAGCGGGCCCCTGAGCGGCAGGAGGGCAAGCCCCAAAGTGCAGGGCAGCCTCTGTGGCCGGGGCCACCTCCTCCCTGAGCAGGGAGATGGGGAGCGGAACAAGTCTGGGGGAATCTGATGCCCTCCATTTTTCCTGTGGAAGCAAGAACGATCTTCTGCAGAGCGAGGGAAGAGGGTCAGGTGGTCTGGGGGGAAGAAAGGGAGGCTACCCGTGAGGACGGGAGAGTTCAAGGCCGAGACTCCATTTACGGAGGCAGCAGTCTGAATTC
>NW_027932021.1:0-223 GCF_054177405.1 Leptonychotes weddellii | reverse complement strand
GATTATTAACGGATTATTATGCCCCTTAGACCATGTCTCTGTGTTGAAAGCCTCATCAGAACAAGGCATAACTAAAAGTTTGAAATTCTTTACTTCTTAATATTCTATATGGCACAATTTGGCACTTCGTTGTATTCTGTCTTACATTGTTTGCAACATTGTTACATTACTATTACTATTTGTATTCTCCAACTCTGTTGCAAGGACCCCGAATGCAAGAAAA
>NW_027932020.1:0-223 GCF_054177405.1 Leptonychotes weddellii | reverse complement strand
GATGGGTAGATGGACAGATGATGGATGGATGGATGGATGGGTAGGTGGATGGATGGAGAGATGATGGATGGACAGATGAATGGATGGATAGACAGATGAATGTATGGATGGGTTGATGGATGGGTAGATGGACAGATGATGGATGATGGATGGATGGGTAGGTGGATGGATGGAGAGATGATGGATGGACGGATGAATGGATGGATAGACAGATGAATGTATG
>NW_027932019.1:0-223 GCF_054177405.1 Leptonychotes weddellii | reverse complement strand
TGCCCTGGATACTTTCAGGAAGAATGACTTAAATATTCAGGGTGAGTGAGTTGGATATAAGATCTGAAGTTTTCAGCTATGAAAACAGGAAAAATACATAACCTTTTAACTTGACTGTGGAAGATGTTGGTTGCATGTTTCTAACTTGTATGTGTTTCCATCTTTGTGATAAGATGCTTTAATAAATCTCTTAAATATTTACTGTTGTCATTTTTTAAAAAGT
>NW_027932018.1:0-223 GCF_054177405.1 Leptonychotes weddellii | reverse complement strand
GAGTCCATCGTCTCTCATGGTTCGTCCACCCCTCCGATTTCCCCCGCTTCATTCTTCCCCTCCCGCTACCTTCTTCTTCTTTTTTTTTTCTTAACATATATTGCATTATTTGTTTCAGAGGTACAGATCTGAGATTCAACAGTCTTGCACAATTCACAGCGCTTACCAGAGCACATACCCTCCCCAGTGTCTATCACCCAGTCACCCCATCCCTCCCACCCCA
>NW_027932017.1:0-223 GCF_054177405.1 Leptonychotes weddellii | reverse complement strand
CCCCCCCCCCCCCCCCCCCCCCGCGGGGTGAGCCTGGTGGTGGGTATTGAGGAGGGCACATTCTGCATGGAGCACTGGGTGTTATGCACAAACAATGAATCATGGAACACTTCATCAAGAACTAATGATGTAATGTATTGGGATTAACATAAGAATAAAAAAACAAAACAAAAAACTAATGACATAATGTATGGTGATTAACATAACATAATAAAAAAAAATG
>NW_027932016.1:0-223 GCF_054177405.1 Leptonychotes weddellii | reverse complement strand
AGTCATGCTATTTTATGCTATGCAATTCTATGCTGTGCTATGCTATGCTATGCTGTGCTGTGCTATGCTGTGCTGTGCTAACTTATGCTATTCTATCCTATGCTATTCTATGCTGTGCTCTGCTATGCTATGCTATGCTCTGCTCTGCTCTGCTATGCTATTCTATGCTCTGCTGTGCTGTGCTGTGCTGTGCTAACTTATGCTATTCTATGCTATGCTAATC
>NW_027932015.1:0-223 GCF_054177405.1 Leptonychotes weddellii | reverse complement strand
TCGAGGGAGTATTACTGTAATGGCGGCGAGTTCTTTGATTTTCTTCTCTGGCAGAGGTGTCATGAGTGATGACGGGTGTCCAACCAGAGGGGTGGGGTTGGAGTCACATGTGATGGGACATGGGCCAAAGTCACTCTTTCTAACCCAGAGCTACTCTTACCAACAAAGGTGAAGGACCCAGGACTGTTTTAAAAATCTCATTTAAAAAAAAAGTGGTTGAGGA
>NW_027932014.1:0-223 GCF_054177405.1 Leptonychotes weddellii | reverse complement strand
TCACCTAGGTGTCAGGCGTGTGTGGGGACTTTCACACACATCTTCTCATTTAACTAGAAGCAAGCACTACTACTATCCCCATTTTACAGATGCAGAAACTGAGGATCAGACTATGCATTTCTGCTGACCACGAACATCTGCCCACCAGTGTCAAAGCCAAGTTTTGAACCTGTCTGCTCTACAGTCCCTATTCCCTCCTACACCACTTTTTTTTTAAACGAGA
>NW_027932013.1:0-223 GCF_054177405.1 Leptonychotes weddellii | reverse complement strand
GCGACTGCCTTCGGCTCAGGTCACGATCCTGGAGTCCCGGGATCGAGTCCCGCATCGGGCTCCTTGCTCGGCAGGGAGTCTGCTTCTCCCTCTGACCCTCCCCCCTCTCATGCTCTCTCTCTCTCAGTCTCTCTCTCTCAAATAAATAAATAAAAATCTGGGGCGCCTGGGTGGCTCAGTTGGTTGAGCGACTGCCTTCAACTCAGGTCATGATCCTGGCGTC
>NW_027932012.1:0-223 GCF_054177405.1 Leptonychotes weddellii | reverse complement strand
AGGACTTTGGAACTGGGAGAGTCCCAGAAGTCAGCTCATCCTGTTCCTTCGCTTTCCAGGTGGAGAAACCGAGGCTCTGCCGAGGCAGAAAGGACTTACCCCAGGTCTCTTGGTGGATGGCACTGTGGGGCTTCGCAGCTCAAGGCTGTACTTAGACCTCCCCTGGGACATTTCTGGAAAAGCAGGGTAGCAGTCACAGATGTGGGCTTGGCCTTCCTACTGT
>NW_027932011.1:0-1316 GCF_054177405.1 Leptonychotes weddellii | reverse complement strand
AGTTTAGAGGGGAAGCAACTTGTGCAAACGTATGGGGTAAATTAGGGATGCTGAAGAACCAAAACCCAGGGCTCAGGCCTCCCAGCCCAGAGCTGCCCCAGGACACCCCTGCACCTCTGAGGGCTGCCTGCTCTGCCCTATGGTGGATTGTATGTCCCTTCCTTATTCACCTGTGAATTCTTCTGAGTTCTCACCTGTAGTACACTTTTCTAGAGCTTGGCACAGGCTATTCATAGTGCAGATGATAGCTGAGGAGAGGAGAATAAAACTGAAAGATTGGGGTTGTTTTGAGTTGAATGATCACTGAAGACTTATTCGTCTTCTGTCTCCTTTCTCCTCTTGAGGATATACTGAGACACTTTTTAAAAATATCTAAGGCCACGATGAGATGATAACTTTCCCCATTAATTTTAAGTGAACATTTTAGAGATTCCTGTGTATAACTGGTGAGTTTTGCTGAATAGGGGTTTTGGAACACTGTCTTAAATTAAAAGGACTCGGGAGTACACGAAAGTGGAAAATTCAGTTGCTTGTAAGTGACTTCCTTGGCTTATTGCAGTGAGAAAAGTTAGCTGACAAGAGTGAATCTTCAAAGAATTAATTTACAAAACTACATGTTTAACATTGCAGCCTCAGCTGAAAGAGCCAGAGAGTCAGAGAAATTGCTGAGTGTGGGGAAAGTTACGGATGGCCTTCGCACCTTGCAAGGAAGGCAAGCCAAGTCAGCATCCCCAGAGAGGGGAATGTGGCATTGCGGGGATGAATCTTTCAAATGAGCTACACTCTGCAAGGTAGCATCTTGCCTCCTGAGGTTCTGTGGGTAGGACTTTCAGATGGCATGCTACTGTGTCCTGGAGCCACCCTTTGGAGTCGCAGTGAGCTTAGAAGCCTGTCAGCTTCTTATCATGCCATCAAGTTCTTTATGTTCTCAAGGAGTACAGTAGCGTGGAAGTAATGCTTGTTGTGGTAGCTCTGCGCAGGAGAACACATTTTTTAAAAAATCCATGGGAGCAGGGACTGCGCCAACCACTGCTCCTCTCCTTCCTAATGCAGTATGTTCTGCGCTCAGGTGCAAGATTGGCATGGCGGCATGCAGGAGGAATGAGGGAGAGAACGGGGCATTCTGAAGATGGCACTAGGCTTGGAATCAGACGACAATGGGCTTGAGTCTGAGTTCTGCCATTTACTTGCTTGATGACCTTTTGTAAATAATTTGGCTCAGTTTTATCATCCATGAAATGATGACAAAAATCCTTACCTCGGCAGCCGTTGTGTTTAATGGCAATCAATATTTGTAATTATAGTTTATACTAGTC
>NW_027932010.1:0-223 GCF_054177405.1 Leptonychotes weddellii | reverse complement strand
CAGGGCGCCTGGGTGGCTCAGTCAGTTGAGCGACTGCCTTCGGCTCAGGTCATGATCCTGGAGTCCCTGGATCGAGCCCCACATCGGGCTCCCGGCTCGGCGGGGAGCCTGTTTCTCCCTCTGACCTTCCCCCCTCTCATGCTGTTTCTCTCTCGCTCTCTAATAAATAAATAAATAAAATCTTTAAAAAAAAAAAAAATCTCTTTCCTATTTAGATCATTCT
>NW_027932008.1:0-223 GCF_054177405.1 Leptonychotes weddellii | reverse complement strand
TGAATAGGCAGTAATAAGAGCCACAATTTTCTGAGGGCTTACTGTGAAGCAGTACTGAGCTAAGCAACATGCACCAATTACCCTGAACCTTTTCTGCAGACGGGGAAACTAGCAGAGACAGAAGTTAAATACCATGCCCAAGATCACACAACTGACAAGTGGCTGTAATGAAATTCAGTGAATTAAATATTCAATTCACATCAATAAATTCTTTGAATTTGAG
>NW_027932007.1:0-223 GCF_054177405.1 Leptonychotes weddellii | reverse complement strand
TCTCCATACTGTGGCCCTAGAGATTTTTTTTTTTTTTAAAGATTTTATTTATTTATTTGAGACAGAGAGAATGAGAGAGACAGAGAGCACATGAGAGGGGGGAGGGTCAGAGGGAGAAGCAGACTCCCTGCCGAGCAGGGAGCCCGATGTGGGACTCGATCCCGGGACTCCAGGATCATGACCTGAGCCGAAGGCAGTCACTTAACCAACTGAGCCACCCAGG
>NW_027932006.1:0-223 GCF_054177405.1 Leptonychotes weddellii | reverse complement strand
ATATATATATATATATATACATACAATGGAATATACAGGCAGATATATATATATATATATATATATATATATCTCTTACGTCTTTATCCATTCATCTATCGATGAACACTTGGGTTGCTTCCATATCTTGGCTTTGTAAATAATGCTGCAGTGAACATAGAGGTGCATATATCTTTTCAAATCAGTGTTTTCATATTCTTCAGATAAATACCTAGAAGTCAAA
>NW_027932005.1:0-223 GCF_054177405.1 Leptonychotes weddellii | reverse complement strand
TTTAAGAATAGAGGTTCTTGGGGTGCCTGGGTGGCTCAGTCGTTGGGTGTCTGCCTTCGGCTCAGGTCATGGTCCCAGGGTCCTGGGATCGAGCCCCGCATCGGGCTCCCCGCTCAGCGGGGAGCCTGCTTCTCCCTCTCCCACTCCCCCTGCTAGTGTTCCCTCTCTCGCTGTCAATCTCTCTGTCAAATAAATAAAATCTTTAAAAAAAAAAAAAAAAGAA
>NW_027932004.1:0-223 GCF_054177405.1 Leptonychotes weddellii | reverse complement strand
CTTTGGTTTAAAATCTAATTTGTCTGATGTAAGGATTGCTACCCCAGCTTTCTTTTGATGTCCATTAGCATAATAAATAGTTTTCCACCCCCTCACTTTTAATCTGGAGGTGTCTTTGGGTTTAAAATGAGTCTCTTCAATGGGTTGGCCTGGTGGTGGGTATTGAGGAGGGCACGTTCTGCATGGAGCACTGGGTGTTGTGCACGAACAATGAATCATGGAA
>NW_027932003.1:0-223 GCF_054177405.1 Leptonychotes weddellii | reverse complement strand
GTTCCATCCATGTCGATGCAAATTGTGGGTATTTATCCTTTCTGATGGCTGAATAAGACTCCATTGTATATGTGTACCACATCTTTATCCATTCACCTGTTGAAGGGCATCTCTGCTCCTTCCACAGTTTGGCTATTGTGGACATTGCTGCTAATTTGCATTGACATGGATAGAACTGGAGGGGATTATGCTAAGAGAAGTAAGTCAAGCAGAGAAAGACAAT
>NW_027932002.1:0-223 GCF_054177405.1 Leptonychotes weddellii | reverse complement strand
ATAAATGTCCTTTATGTTTTTAATCCATTTACTAAATCTAAATAGCCATCTGTCTGCATTTTTATTAAAAAAAAATAGAACATGCAACGACATGGATGGAACTGGAGGGTGTTATGCTGAGCGAAATAAGTCAATCAGAGAAAGACATGTATCATATGACCTCACTGATATGAGGAATTCTTAATCTCAGGAAACAAACTGAGGGTTGCTGGAGTGGGGTGGG
>NW_027932001.1:0-223 GCF_054177405.1 Leptonychotes weddellii | reverse complement strand
ATCGTGATGGGGAGAGCAGCTCAGGGTAGGACAATACGAAGTAACAATTCTCCAGCAAGATGCTTGGAAACGTTCAGCTTGTATTCACAAAATGGAAGAGCCTCAAATTATGTAATGCAAAAAAGACCAATACAATTACCTGAGCAAAGGACAAATCCTTGATCGTGGTGGCAGGTTTTTAACACACCTCTCAGTAACCGAGAGCTCAGCAGATTAAAAATCA
>NW_027932000.1:0-1316 GCF_054177405.1 Leptonychotes weddellii | reverse complement strand
CATTTCCAAACACCCACCCCCAGCTTTCCCATGGGGTTTGGCTCTCAGGGTACAAAGCTCTGCCTCACTCACACCTGCTTCCATGTGACAGACCCTGGAGCAGGGCTTGGGAGGCATCACACCGACCCTCCACGGGTATGGCACCCGCTGTTGGACACCTGGTCTCCCAGCCGACGGCAGGCAGCGCCCACTCCTGCTGCTCACACCCTGCAGGCATCCTCCGACCCCGACCCAAACCATAGCTCCACACTCCTGCAAGCTCAGGTGCAGACACCTGCCATCCAGGGGAGGCGGCATTCATGTGTCAAGCCGGTAAAACACTTCTCAGTCCCTCCTTGGAAGAAGGCACCTCCGGCCGGTGAACGCTCAGAAGACAATGGATATTGTCATTTGGGCTGGATTTTTTTTTACATTGTTTAAGAACCATCATGAGTGAGGAGGTACCAGCCTCCCGTCATGTCAGCGGCAATAAGGTAGATTCAATCTGCCTTAATAATGTGGATAATTACTAGCATTTCAAATTTAATTAAGAAAGATGCTTCCGGCTTTATTTGTATTGAGTCTCATATCTCTGCTCATCTAACACCCAGGGATTAACAAGAAAAGGAACTCTTTACACAAAATCTTTAGGGCATCCAAAGAGTAGGATGCCTGAGTCTCTAGCCACCAGACCACTCTCTCCCCCTACAAACACGCTGCTGCTGCAGACTCTGTGCAGGGCCAGCTTCCCAGAGGCTGTGGATCAAAGGTGAATGTGGCACTTCGCTGCCCCGGCAGGTGGGGGGCCAGGCTCCAAGTGTGATGAGCATCCCCATGCCTGGAGGGGGTTGGGCAGGGCTTCAGGATCCTGGGGGAGGTGGCCTGACCTGGGCTTCCAAGGAGGGCAGGATGGCAACCAGATGGGAGGGAAAGGAGATGGATTCCAGGTAGAGGAAAAATTCTCTGTTTCTAGAAACCTAGAAATCATGGGGCGCCTGGGTAGCTCAGTCAGTTGAGTGTCTGCCTTCAGCTCAGGTCATGATCTCAGCATCCTGGGATTGAGCCCTGTATGGGGCTAGCTCTCTGCTCAGCAGGGAGTCTGCTTTCCCTTGCCTCTGACTCACCCCCCCTCCCCAATGCTCATGCGCTCGTGTTCTCTCTCTCTCTCTCTTATGAATAAATAAGATCTTAAAAAAAAGAAAGAAAGAAACCTAGAAATCATTGAAAGCTTAGGATCTGGCCCCTTAGGCTCCCAAACAACAAGATGGAGATTGTTCAGGGGGAAAATGTAAGAAATGTCATCAGCCGCATGACCCAAGATACACCCCATGAGCAAC
>NW_027931999.1:0-223 GCF_054177405.1 Leptonychotes weddellii | reverse complement strand
AGGGCAACTCTGCCCAAACAGGGTTGCCTGAGTAACAGCGTGGCAGGCCCCTCCTGCAGAAGACAGGCTGGGTAAACAAGAGGCCAGCAACCCTAAGGTCCCAAGAAAACAGGTGCATCTTGCTTGGGTTCTGGTCAATAATTTGGACTCTATACATTCCCTCAAACACCCATCAACAGAATGACTAGGAGGAGGAGCCACCAAAACAGAAAAGACTCAGAGA
>NW_027931998.1:0-223 GCF_054177405.1 Leptonychotes weddellii | reverse complement strand
ATCTCCCCATATTGTCCAACTGGAAAAAAAAATGTGTTGTAGCCACCTGGTAAGACTTTGTCAGGAGAAATTTGCATCTCAGTTGGAGGAAACTAGGAAGGGTCAGGCCATGTCTGTTGTCTCTGTACATATCGGAAGCACCTGTTTCTGGGGCCTGAAGGGCCAGGAGCAGCTATGGGAAGACCTTGATGGGGCAGAACTTCCAAAGAAAGCTAGAGGGGTT
>NW_027931997.1:0-223 GCF_054177405.1 Leptonychotes weddellii | reverse complement strand
CTTCATATTATAATTCCTAATGGTTTTTTAAAGTGTTGTAAAATTTTACACTCCTGTCTTTACACCAATAAGGCTTACTTATTGCTTCACATCTTCTATGACAACCGACAGTATCTTAACTTCAATTATTTTGTGACTCTGATGTCTATGTAATGACATATTGTTATGATTTTAATTCAATTTGCTTGATTACTGGTCAAGCTAAGAATAATCCTAGGAAGTG
>NW_027931996.1:0-223 GCF_054177405.1 Leptonychotes weddellii | reverse complement strand
CTTTGTGTTCCGGTGCCGCCAGGCTCGCGCCCCGGGTTCTTTGTGTCGCTCCGATCCTCCCCTCCCCCTCGCCCGCCCGCTTCCCGGGGCCGTTAGAGTCCTGGCTGAGCGTCTGTTACGGTCTTTAAAATGTGTGTTGGCGGCTGCAGCTCTCCGGGAAGGACACTGAGGTTCTTACCACTTTTTCATCGTGCCTTGTCGCTTTCCTTCTTAAGCTGCCCTG
>NW_027931995.1:0-223 GCF_054177405.1 Leptonychotes weddellii | reverse complement strand
AAATACTCCTCTCTTTTCCAACTCCGTATCTACGTAAGGCCAGATTTTCGTAATATACTTCAAAACAACAAATGCGAAGACTGAATGCAGAGGAAGATAGGAGCATCCTGCTGTCTTCTATGAAGCCTGAGATTCAAGAACTTTGCAAAAATGTAACACAATGCCACTCTTTTCATGAAACAGTTTTTGTTTTGGAAAATGGTTACTTTTTATCAAAAGCGTG
>NW_027931994.1:0-223 GCF_054177405.1 Leptonychotes weddellii | reverse complement strand
CGTCTGCCTTCGGCTCAGGTCATGATCCCGGGGTCCTGGGATCTAGCCCTGCGTCAGGCTCCCTGTTCAGCGGGGAGTCTGCTTTGCCCTCTGCCCCTGCCCCCCACTTGTGCACTCTAGCTCACTCTCTCTCTCTCTCCTCAATAAATAAATAAAATCTTTAAAAAATAAAAATTAAAAAAAAATTAAAAATCTACTCCCTTGGCAACTTTTAAATATGCAA
>NW_027931993.1:0-223 GCF_054177405.1 Leptonychotes weddellii | reverse complement strand
TAGTTTCCTTGATCTGTTCTACTATTCTTTTGGTTTCTATTTCATTGATTTCTGCTCTGGTCTTTATTATTTCTCTTCTCCTGCTGGGTTTAGGCTTTATTTGCTGTTCTTTCTCCACCTCCTTTAGGTGTAGGGTTAGGTTGTTTACTTGAGACCTTTCTTGTTTCTTGAGAAATGCTTGTATTGCTATATACTTTCTTCTTAGGACTACCTTTGCTGTATC
>NW_027931992.1:0-223 GCF_054177405.1 Leptonychotes weddellii | reverse complement strand
GAGAGAGAGAGAGAGAGAATGAGAGAGCGAGCACAGCAGGGAGGGATAGGGGGAGAGGGAGAGTCTCAAGCAGACTCCCCGCTGAGCTCAAGCTCCATCTCACCACCCTGAGATCATGACCTGAGTGGTAATCGAGAGTAGGACACTTAACTGACTGAGCCACCCAGGCACCCCATGCACATCTTTTTAAAAGCAACTTTACCTTTATCTTCTTTCCATAATA
>NW_027931991.1:0-223 GCF_054177405.1 Leptonychotes weddellii | reverse complement strand
CCCCCCTTTTTTCCCTTTGTTTATTTCTTAAATTCTGCATGAGTGGAATCATATTGTATGTCTTTCTCTGACTTATTTGCTTAGCATTATACTCTCTAGCTCCATCCATGTTATTACAAATGGCAAGATTTTTTTTTTTTATTTTTTATTTATTTTTTTATTCTTATGTTAATCCCCATACATTACCTCATTAGTTCTAGATGAAGTGTTCCATGATTCATTG
>NW_027931990.1:0-1316 GCF_054177405.1 Leptonychotes weddellii | reverse complement strand
GCTAGTTTCTTTAGTACAGTTAACGGATATAAGTTGAAGGAGCTAATTTGATCTGCTTTTAATGATATAACACCTTTCAAATTGGTCACAAAACCATAAATGTAGTGGAATAAATATTATAAATGGGATCCTAATTCAAATGAGGGAGTACCTTTTTCAAATTTAGAAAATATATTTATTTAGAAAACACAAAAAAAATCATTTACTTATCAAATAGAGCTAGGTCATTTTTTGAGTATATGTCGCAAATGTATGGATGTTCTTGGTATAAAGGATGGAAAAATCGTGGTTTTCAGTTAATGTTTGACACAGTCCTATATAGAGGCTGTTAACATAGTTATTAGTAATTGCTATAAGATGTTCATTTTAATGATTTCATATATTACATAATTCCACAAAAAAGTAAATGGCTTATGGAAGTCCTAATTTAGTCCTAATTTAGAATATGCAATCCTGGAGGAAAAGCAAGATGGCAGAGGAGTAGGAGACCTAAATTTCATCTGGTCCCAGAAATTCAGCTAGAAAGGGATCAAACCATTCTGAACACCTACGAACTCAACAGGAGATCAAAGAAAATACCAGCAACTCTCTGAACAGAAAAGCGACCACTTTCTGGAAGGTAGGACGTGAGAAGTGAATCCGAGGCGATATCCAAGAAGAGAGACAGCAGGGGGAGGGAGCCTCCGTCAGCCACTACCAGCAAGTGATAGAGCAGCGGAGCACAAAATCGGAAATTTTAGATGTCGGCTCCGCTGAGGATGACACTCCAGTGGTTAAGCCAGGGGTGGACCACACTGAGACAGTGTGGTCTCAGGACCCTTGGAGTCACAGAAAGACCAGGGGTGCCTGAGGGTGGCAGAGCTCCCAAGTATCAGAGTGGGGAAGCCGGCTGCAAAGACAGAGCCAAGGAGTGGGCTCTCAGCTCGGAGTTGCCATAAACCATGATCTGCAGCACAGTCGGGCGAATTCTTCTCCGGCAGGGACCCAACAAGCGGCAGATCGGGGAGACTCCCCTTCCTCCCCCAGGAGGAGCGGTGCGTAAACACACCGCAGGAATCTGCTGGGTTTGGAGACTGCAAACGGGGTCATGTGCCAGAGATAGAAACGCTCGGTCACAGGCCAGGTAAGCACAGAGTGTGGCCGGAGACCGGGGAGATGGGAGTGACTGACTGCTTTTCTCTGGGGGCTCACTGAGGAGTGGGGCCCCAAGTTCTCGGCTCCTCCAGGGCAGAGATAGGGAGGCCGCCATTTCCACTCTCCTCCTCCAAAGCTGTAGGGAAAGCTTGCAGGGAACAAAAGCTCCTGAGAGCAAACCC
>NW_027931989.1:0-223 GCF_054177405.1 Leptonychotes weddellii | reverse complement strand
AAAAAGTAGGGGTCCCATGTCAAACAGTTTGTAAAACAAGAAGGGAATGTAGGTTATAGGGTTTCCTGCACCGAACATTTTTCTGGTGGTACCTCTCTTAAGGTTATTGTTTCTTGGGACACACTTTGAGACACACACTTAAAGTGGAATAATCTGTATTAAGTAGGAAGTATTAAATACAGAAGATGACTTTAAGCCTCATTCTTCTCTTCAAATGGTCCTA
>NW_027931988.1:0-223 GCF_054177405.1 Leptonychotes weddellii | reverse complement strand
TAAAAGTTTTACAGTTTTACGTTTTACATTTAAGTCTGTGATGTATTTTGAGTGTTTTTTGTTTGTTTGTTTAAAGATTTTATTTATTTTTTTTCTTTTTTTTTTTTATTCTTATGTTAATCCCCAAACATTACATCATTAGTTCTAGATGAAGTGTTCCATGATTCATTGTTTGTGCATAACACCCAGTGCTCCATGCAGAACGTGCCCTCCTCAATACCCA
>NW_027931987.1:0-223 GCF_054177405.1 Leptonychotes weddellii | reverse complement strand
GTCACAGCGAGCTCCACAAGCCCATGTACTTCTTCCTGGGCAACCTCAGCTGCCTGGAGATATGCTACGTGTCAGTGACCATGCCCAGACTGCTCTTGGGGCTGAGGACTGGACCCTACCACATCTCCTTCACAGCCTGCATGACCCAGCTCTTCTTCTTTATAGTCCTCATCTGCACAGAGTGCACCCTCCTGGCCTCCATGGCCTTTGACCGCTACGTGGC
>NW_027931986.1:0-223 GCF_054177405.1 Leptonychotes weddellii | reverse complement strand
GTTCCAATTTTTTTGTCTAATAGGAGGAAAATTACATCTCATATATGCCAATTGAATTATATTAGAAAACTCAAATGCATTTTCTACAATACATGTATGAGTTTACATAAGTTATCTATATATTTATAAATAGGATCTTAAATTCTTTTAATTATCTTTTAGTGATTCTGCTTAAAACTGGGAACAGTGTTATTTGCTTACACAAAATACCTTTTTTCAGTCC
>NW_027931985.1:0-223 GCF_054177405.1 Leptonychotes weddellii | reverse complement strand
TTTTTTTTTTAAAGATTTTGAAGTAATCGCTATACTCAATGTGGAGCTCAAATTCATGACCCTGAGATCAAGAGTCACATGTTCCACCGATTGAGTCAGCCAGGTGCCCCTGGGGTTGTCTTTTATAGAAGTGTAGAAAGTCAGAAGAGAATACTATGAACACACACCAATCAGTTTGAAAATGAGATGGAATGGACAACCTTCCAGAAAAAATATGATAAAA
>NW_027931984.1:0-223 GCF_054177405.1 Leptonychotes weddellii | reverse complement strand
GTCTCTTTTTGGCCAATGAAATACGAGTGACAGAAATGTGTCAGTTATGGAGACACTTTTGGAGAGAGGGTGAATTCTTTGCCATGTTCTCTCCTCCTCCCCTCTCTTTCTTAACCAGACAATGAAACCAGCATATTTGCAGATGTTTTTTCCTTTTTCAACCTGGGGTCTAGAAGGAGTGCAATAATTAGGACCCATGTTAAACACCTGATGTGAATGAGAA
>NW_027931983.1:0-223 GCF_054177405.1 Leptonychotes weddellii | reverse complement strand
AAGGCTGAGAGATGTGTTCACCTTTGCTAACTCTTGATGTACATTTAAATCTCTCCTTGTATTTCTAGCCGTTTCCTTACTATAATATCGAGCTAAGTAAGGTTGATGACAGCTGTTTCTTCAGTACACACCACAGATCTTGTCAGTTTAAAAGACCCTCCTTAGCTGTTGGATGCTTTCCGGTCCTGCATGTGGGTCTAGTGACAGTCACAACATCCAGGCG
>NW_027931982.1:0-223 GCF_054177405.1 Leptonychotes weddellii | reverse complement strand
ATTAACATTTATCTGTAGGATATTCCCATGTATGCAGCTGAGAGAAAATATCACAATCACAGCACGTTGGGATGAGAATGGGGTCAAAGGAATTATCTGCTTTTTTCCCAATAAATCATTTATTTATTTATCCATCATTCACGTTTCTGTTTGTTCAACAATTTTTTGGCATACTATGTGACAGGCACCCTTCTTGACACGTGGGGCAAATAACACAGGCAAG
>NW_027931981.1:0-223 GCF_054177405.1 Leptonychotes weddellii | reverse complement strand
GATGAGATACTCAACATCATTAGTTTTTTGTTTAGTTTTTTTTTCTAACGTTTTATTTCTTTCTTTGACAGAGAGAGAGAGAGCACAAGCAGGGGGAGCTGCAGAGGGAGAGGGAGAAGCAGGCTACCTGCTGAGCAGGAAGCCAGATGTGGGGCTCAATCCCAGGATCCTGGGGTCATGACCTGAGCGGAAGGCAGACGCTTAATTAATTGAGCCATCCAGA
>NW_027931980.1:0-223 GCF_054177405.1 Leptonychotes weddellii | reverse complement strand
AGAACTACCGTTACAGCGTCATATTAGCCATTTAAGAGGAATTTCTAGTAACTGATTTTCCAACAGCAGGAAAGCTGCTGCATATTATTTTGCTCTGTACAAACCAAAACTTTCTCCAACTTTTAAAACTTGGTAACTTCTAATGATAGTAATCTCTTAAATCGGATAAGTAACGTGCCACTCCTTTATTCTAAATTTAAAGACCAGGTAACTTCAAAGTTTT
>NW_027931979.1:0-1316 GCF_054177405.1 Leptonychotes weddellii | reverse complement strand
AAGGTGGGCAGTCCTGAGCTGAGAGCCCTGGGGGCCACCGGGAGGCTCTGTCAGAGGGAGAAGAGAGCATGGCTGGTGGCTGGAGGAACAGAAAGGAGTGAGTGGGTAGTGCAAGAAGGAGCAGGCGAAGTCAAGCTAGAAGGGCCGCAGGGCTGTTGCATGAAGAGCCCAGTTGACCATTCCAGATGCTGGTTCTCCACCCTGTGGGTCCTGGGGAGCCACTGACATTAGCCTCCTGGGGGAGACGTGGTCAGATCTGCATATGCAATGACCAGTAGGACTGTAGAGGGAAACACATCTGGAGGAGGTAAGGAGAGACTGGGAGATCTGTTCGTGAGGCCCCTGCGTTGCCCGGGGCACAGGTGACAGGAGCTCACGAGAGATGGCAGGGGTGGGGGTGACAGACAGAAATGACAGGTTGTGGGGGAAAAAGTATCAAGGTCACCAGTGTGCAAGGCAGGCAGACAGGTGATTGATAGATGATGATGATAGACAGATTTCAACAGAACTGAGCTAGGGAACCAGGAGAAGGCGCAGAAGAGAAGGAGACTGGCAGTCAGAAGATGTGGGCACATGGCCAGCACTCCATGAGGACATGAAGCACAAAAGGAGGCTGGAGGACTGAACCCCAATGTGAGGAAGGGGCGGAGGAAGGAGATGGGCAGGAGTGGCCCGCAGGGCAGAGGAAGAACATTTCAAGAGGGCAGGGCGTGGTCAGCCGCACTGGACGCTGGGGCAAGGTCAGGACAGCGAGGGCAAGAAGGCCCATGGGCTCTGGCGGAGAGGGCAGGGGAGATGCTTGCTGGAAGCACATTTCAGCTGTGGGGCGAGGAGGTGGTGGCTGTGGGTTGAGAAGCGAGAGGGATGAGAGGACAGAGCTTGCAGCCAGCCTTTGAAGGATGCATGGCCTTAAAAGGAAAGAGGCAGAGAGACGTCTCTAGAAGGAGACAGGATTAGGAAGGTGTCACCTGAGCAGGTCCAGGAGTGGCTGGGATGGGGTCAGTAGGGGAGAGACGGGAGAGACAGCTCAAGAGGAGCCCAGCGAGGAAGCGGGCCCCTGAGCGGCAGGAGGGCAAGCCCCAAAGTGCAGGGCAGCCTCTGTGGCCGGGGCCACCTCCTCCCTGAGCAGGGAGATGGGGAGCGGAACAAGTCTGGGGGAATCTGATGCCTTCCATTTTTCCTGTGGAAGCAAGAACGATCTTCTGCAGAGCGAGGGAAGAGGGTCAGGTGGTCTGGGGGGAAGAAAGGGAGGCTACCCGTGAGGACGGGAGAGTTCAAGGCCGAGACTCCATTTACGGAGGCAGCAGTCTGAATTC
>NW_027931978.1:0-223 GCF_054177405.1 Leptonychotes weddellii | reverse complement strand
GAAGCTCCTGGCCGAGGTCACTAGGCTGGGAAGTGGTCAGGCTGGGATTTGAACCCAGTCCTTTGTGTGATATCGACTCTCCCCGTCCCTCCCACCCCTCCCAAGTTAGGGGCCCCTCCTGCACACTCCTGTGTGTCTCCCAAGCATCTGCCTGACCGTTTCTCCATCCCCCCATCAGGCCTGGGCTGTGAGGCCCCCCACAGCCACCCTGGGTCACACCTGC
>NW_027931977.1:0-223 GCF_054177405.1 Leptonychotes weddellii | reverse complement strand
GAAGATTCATGGAAGAAATAACAGAACAAAATCCGACTTTCCAAGAGCCTGGGGACGCCATCGGCAGCATCTTCTCAGGAAGGAAGCTTTGGGCGATGGCAGCTGTCACATGGATAGCGTCACGTGGTCCCCTGGGGAAGCTTTGCCCCCAGCTCCCCTGTCTCCTGAGGCCCCACCTGCCAGTCTGGCCTCCTCCCCGTGGTCTCCTCTGTGGTTCATGGTT
>NW_027931976.1:0-223 GCF_054177405.1 Leptonychotes weddellii | reverse complement strand
AGGGGACACAATTCAGTCCATGGCATGTCCCAAATGGCAGAAACTTCAATTCTGGATTCTGTGCACCAGGGAGAAAAAAAACGAAGTGTTCCCCTTTCCTGCCCATCATCTTATGTAGACAAGGTTCTACATAGTTGGTTCTAAAATTTAAAGTTATGTTTCTTTAAAAGAGGTACAGTCCTCTGTGCTGTTTCTTATATTCCACGTATGAACGAAACCATAT
>NW_027931975.1:0-223 GCF_054177405.1 Leptonychotes weddellii | reverse complement strand
TTACTGCTGCAACGGGTGGGGACTGGCCAGCCGCGAGGGGCTCAGAGCTCCTAAGGGACGTAGTAAGGGAGCCTTAAAGAGCTGATTTCCCAGAGCCCTGAGCTATTAACCTCTTGAGTTAAACTAAAACTTTATTGCTTTTGAGTTTGAAGCTCAGCAGATGTCTGTAGCCTTCATCCAGCTTTCTCCTCAGGCACAGCGGTGCCTCCTGTGCCCCCAGAGG
>NW_027931974.1:0-223 GCF_054177405.1 Leptonychotes weddellii | reverse complement strand
CAGATGGATGTGGATCCTGCCCTCGTGGAACTTCTGGTCTCTCAGTGAAGGTGGTTTAAGCAAATCAGTAGAGAGTGACGAGGGCCACAGCAGGAAAGTACAGGGTACTGTTGTTCAGAGATATTTTTTTTTTTGGAAAAAGGAATGCTGTTCAAGATGAGTAGGAGTTAGTCAGGCAAGAAAACCAGGGTGGAGGTGAAGAAAGATGCGGGGGGAGAGTGCG
>NW_027931973.1:0-223 GCF_054177405.1 Leptonychotes weddellii | reverse complement strand
CCGCCAGCCCAACATCAATGCCTATTCGTCCGGCCTGAGCCAAAATGCTTCGATAAATCATTGCCATCTGTGGGTGGAATCTACTGAGGGGAAGTGGGGGGCCCCCCGAGAGGGGACTGGGCGTGGTTTGCTAGGAGAGGCACAGCCCATAGGTGTTTGGCTTGTAATAGGTCTGTGTCCAAGATCCAGATCCCAGTACGTCTAAGTCCCTGTCCAGAGCCCA
>NW_027931972.1:0-223 GCF_054177405.1 Leptonychotes weddellii | reverse complement strand
TTATTATTTTTTTAATTATGTTACGTTAGTCACCATACAGTACATCATTAGTTTTTGATGTAGTGATCCATGATTCATTGTTTGAGTATAACACCCAGTGCTCCATGCAGTGCCCTCCTTAATACCCATCACCGGGCTAACCCATCCCCCCACCCTCCTCCTCTCTAACACCCTCAGTTTGTTTCTCAGAGTCCATAGTCTCTCATGGTTCGTCTCCCCCTCC
>NW_027931971.1:0-223 GCF_054177405.1 Leptonychotes weddellii | reverse complement strand
AAAAAAAAAAAAAAGTGTTACTTAATTCTAAGACCAATTCAGAATCTGTGATGTTGGTGATGGTGGTGACATCATTAATGATAACTAATATTAAATTATCTCCTCATTTAATGTTCCCAGAACCTAGTGAAGTAGGCATACTTATTACCACCATTTCACAGGTAATAAAATGGATGCAGAAAGGTTAATTCCCCTCCCTGAGATCACACAGGAAGAGGGAGAA
>NW_027931970.1:0-223 GCF_054177405.1 Leptonychotes weddellii | reverse complement strand
TAGGGGAGATCCTCGTTATTCACAGACTCCGTATTTGCAAAGTGGCCTGGTGCTCAGTGAAACCTCTAACCCCCAAATCAACACTCATGGTCACTCACGGGCATGTGCGGAGTGGTGAAATGTGTGATTCACTCTACGCACACATTCCCAGCTGAGGTCGAACGAGGCAACACTCTGCCTTCTTGTTTCAGCTCTCCTACAGTAAACAAGTGTCCTCGTCACA
>NW_027931969.1:0-223 GCF_054177405.1 Leptonychotes weddellii | reverse complement strand
GAGTTGTTCCTCTTCTTTTCTTCCATCTCCTGTTGAGTTTGTAGGTGTTCAGAATGGTTCGATCCCTATCCAGCTGAATTCCTGAGAGGAGACGAAATCCAGGTCTCCTACTCCTCCGCCATCTTGCTCCCCTCTCCAATTCCTACCATTTTTTAATGGATTTTTTTAGTAGCCTTATTTTCTATTGCCCACAAATAATTTCCCGCAACCACTTTATCAGACA
>NW_027931968.1:0-1316 GCF_054177405.1 Leptonychotes weddellii | reverse complement strand
GGCAGGATTCTGCTCAGCAAAGAGCCCCAAATGGCAGACTTCACGTGGTATGAGTATTCACTCGCCTGATCCCTGGAAATCGTGTTTCCATCTTTATTACTCAGGGATTGAATCACCGCCAAGCTCCTCGGGTCACTGGCATGCATTTCTGGTGAGCGGGTCAGGGACGAGCCTTGGATGGCTGTTCCAGCCCAGCTGCGGGCAGATCTGGCTCCACAGAGCGGAACGTCTGGCTCACGTTCAGCTACAGTCCGGCCCCCTGAGAAGGGCCATCTTTGCTATAATCTCGGGTTTATGGTCTCACGTGAGAGAGAAGTCTCTCCATCCAGGAATTATGGCTCCAAGCCCCTCATTTTCCCACTGCAAGTGGATTCCCATGGGTAACATGAACGTAAGCAGAGTCCATCTCGGGTCGTGAAGCTACAGAGCCTGCTCTTTCTCACTTGCAGGTGGACACCCAGACCCCCCCCCACCTGCCGATTCTCCAGCCCTTCTTCTCAGGCTCTTGGGAAATGGGGCTCTGCCCGTCTTAGCAGGGGTGGTGGCTCAGAGTCTGGAGAGAGACTGGGAGGTTGCGGGGGAAGGATGGAGTCTGGGAAAGAGGAAACACCTGGATGAAGTATTTTCACTTTGCATCTTTGGAAGCTGGATGTCGGAATGCTAAGAAATTTCACCTAAGAAGGTCACAGAGTGAAACCGCTCATGCGCGGTTACGTGTGCAGGTAGACAGGACATCCTGTTAGCTTCCTGAGACGCAGCCCTGGAGACGGACTCTCCGCGCTCACATCCGCCCACGGCTCGGGGGCCGTGTGACCTCGGCAAGCTATTTACTCTGTCCCCGCCTCAGTTTCCTCATCTGTAAAACAAGGATAATGACAGTCCCCGGTGCATAGGACCATTGGACGGATGAAAGCCGAAAGTATCGGGAAAGTGCTCAGCGGCGTTTGCCCACAGGACAGTGAGGGTTTGAAATGTTAGACACCACGTCCTTGTCATCCACGTCATCATCATCATCACCAGGAACGCATGTGACGACACTCTGGTGACCTTCACTTCTGGCCTTGTCAGCTCCACATGTTTTTATGCTGGGATCAATCTCGTCGCCGGGGTCAGACCTTTCCCTGCAGAAACGCAGGCTGAGAAGGATGCTCTGAGGTCATCCGCCTCATCACCGCCAGCAGCCTGAGATGTCACTGAGCCCACGGCAGGTGCCAGCCCATGTCCCTCAGATGGGCGGCGCTCTACAGTTTGCAGAGAACATGCTGCCTCGTTCCACCTCCCAGCACCAGGGACTGGACGCTGGCCCAGCCTCGTCC
>NW_027931967.1:0-12658 GCF_054177405.1 Leptonychotes weddellii | reverse complement strand
GGGTTAGCCTGGTGATGGGTATTGAGGAGGGCACATTCTGCACGGAGCACTGGGTGTTATGCACAAACAATGAATCATGGAACACTTCATCTAAAACTAATGACGTAATGTATGGGGATTAACATAAGAATAAAAAAAAAAAATCCCTAAAAAATAAAAAAAAAAAAAAGAGCATACTGATAAAACATCTTTAGTTTAACTAGTTATGGCAACAAAACTACAATGCATTTAATGTCATGAGTGGTTTTTCACTTAACACTACTATTATCATTTTAATAAAAGGTTGGTTGTTTTTTGAATTGACAGGTATTTCCAACTGTATATTCTCAAGACCTTCTATAGAAACCTCTGAGGCAAGTATGAGGCTCACTGGTTTGGCATTTTAGAGAAAGAAAGAAATCTTTATTTTTCCATGACATAGAGTATCTGAGGCTTCATCTTAAGTCTATCAACCTTTCCCTTTCTTTAAAGAATAAGTGTCTTTTAAAAATGACACAACTGTGTCTTCAACACCTTTAATAGGCTAACCGTGTTTGAAGCAGGGTCTCGGGTTTCTACTAAGAAAATGAAGAGGAAGTTACAGACTGTGATGGGAATTTATATTAAATTGGATCCTTCCTGAACTGGTAAAATACATGAAAAAAATGAAAATAAGGAATAATAGCACCAGTTATTCATCACTTTAGAGACATATTTTAAAATATCCATAAAAGTCTATTCAGTTCAGAAAATACTCTCATTTTGACAATATTATGCCTCTGTAGACCTCGTAATGAAAATAAATATTTGCAATGAAAGCTCACTTTGTACAATATGGGACAATTTTATTTTTTAAATAGTCTGTCTTTATGTCACCTTTGCCTTGTCCTGGTGAGTGACTGGGATTACATTGTATATATAGTGCATAGTTGAATAATGAAATTTTCTATCAGTGTTCTTTAAAATCTTGGCATGAGCTGCAAAATAATTGTGTGCAGGGCAAATGATCTTTAAAATCATTTTTGCAAGGCTGTTCTGCTCTCAGCTGAACCTTTTCACTTTTGATTAATACTCTTTCCTGTTTTCTGGTTCAGAACACTTCTTCCTACAGCTACAAATTCAGTTTATGGAGTGCCTTTGACCTGCACTCCACTGGATAAAAGTAAATGTCAATCCAATGAAATCCAAATATCTGTTTCTTCAGCATCTTCAGGTTATCGTGGACAATGCAAGGGCTCTGTATAGTTACATTTTTGTGTGTGCACAAAGTGCCAATAAAGGGAGTTAAAATAACATTTTAAAATCCATTTGATTTCCCCTAATCTAGTCCATCAGATGGTTTTGGATGAAGTACGTAAGTGATAAGAGCTCAAGAGTTCACTCCAAGTTCTTCATGAAACAAAACAAAAGGCAAGTTCATTCTAGAGACCTATGGATTTATATACATTTGTGTAACCCTTTACAGTTATTACTCAGATTTTAGTAATAGCAAAAAAATACTCTTTATCTTCTCTCGTTCACTCCCCTCCTTAACCTCTACTTGCCACATTCTGTACTAGAATTAAAAGCATAATTAAAGCTGAAAGGCTCTGGTTCATTAAAGACAGTCATTGATGTTGAAACTCACTTTGTCCTCATATTCAATGAGCAGCTACAAGGCTTGAAGTTAGAAAGAACAAGGAGCAAAGTGTTTTGTTTCTTTGCACTTGCTACTTAGATTCAGTTCCCTCACTTCTTCCCCTATGCACCCCTCCATCCCCTGCCCTGCACCAGTGCATAACAATACACGATTAACATAATTCTTTCTGAAAGTGTAGGTAAGGAAAACAATAGGAAAGATAGGGATGGACAAGCTGTGGGGAATACTGGAGAATGGTATTCCAGTAAGATGCATCATGTGGGGGAGGGGGCACCTGGCTGGCTCAGTCAGTAGAGCATGTGATTCTTGATCTCAGATTGTGAGTTCCAGGCCCACATTGGCTATAGAGATTACTTAAAAATAAAATCTTTAAGGGGCACCTGGATGGCTCAGTCAGTTGAGCCTCTGACTCCTTGTTACAGCTCAGGTCATGATCTTGGGGTCGTGAGATCAAGCCCTGCATCAGGCTCTGCACTCTGCACAGACTCTGCTTGGAATTCTTACCCCCTTGTTCTCCCTCCCCTTCTGCCCGTCCCCCAATTCATGCACACACGTGCACATGCATGCTCTCTCTCTCAAATAAATACATAAAATCTTTTTAAAAATCATAAAAAATCATAAAATTAAATATTTATTTTCTTAAAGATTTTATGTATTTCTTTGATAGAGAGAGACAGACAGAGCGAGAGCACAAGCAATGGGAGCAGCAGAGGTAGAGGGAGAAGCAGGCTCTCTGTTGATCAGGGAGCCTGATGTGGGGCTTGATCCTAGAACCCTGGGATCATGACCTGAGCCAAAGGCAGATGTTTAACTGCCGAACCATCCAGGTGCCCTAAAATAAAATCTTTAAAAAAAGATGCATTGTGGGATTTCAGTTGTCCGGAAATACCAGATAATGTCAGCCCATTCCTATCCATGATACAAGTGGAACAGTTTTTTCAAAATTGTGAAGGGTCTCAACACTCTTGTGATAAGTAGCAAAGCTACAAGAGAATGATGGGAAAGTAAAACATAGTGATTAAGGACATGGCCTTAAAGGTTGACTCTCCACACTGCTGGCTCTGTCTCCTTGGACAAGTCACTTAAAATCTCTCAGTTGTGATTACCAACCTTACTTCAAAGATGAAGCAATTGAAGCTTAAAAAGTTTAAGTCCAGGCTAACATGAGTGGTAACCAAGATATGAACTCAAGAACATTTAAATACAACATCTGTGTTCTTTTTCATTATTATGCTATGATCACCTGTCCACGATTATAAAGAATCTTCTTCCCACACATAAAGCCCTCAGTCCAGTACCTCATGCATGTCAAATGCTGAAGAAATATTGTTTATAAAAACTATCTTCAATGACCTTGGCTGGGCGAGACAGTTTGGTTTGAAAAGTGGAACAGTAGGAGATGAGAAGAAAAGGTTGGCACTGGTTAATGTGGACAGACCTCCTTGTGCAAAATTTGAAAGATTAATTAGGCTGATGTAATGGTTTTTGAAAACTTTTAGCCAAGCTGCCATAAATATGTTCAAGATGTGCCTTCTCTGTATGTTTATATAATTTTGCCGGAAAGATGAGCAATTACTATTCATGTACGTAGACTGTATTTAGGAGCAAATGAGGTTTCCATGATTTTGCAAGTGTCCAAGATAATCACTGTTTTGGTGAACGCAGGCCTAAGAGGCAGACACAGGTCTTGGCAGCTGCAGCCAGAGGGAAAGGGGCAATTGCAATCTCCCACGGCAGATTTGTCCCAGCAGGGGCTGGGCCCAGGATAATAAAAGAGAGATGCACAAAACACTCTATGGACCAGGATTCAAATCACATTATGTTAAGTTAGAGGCTTCATGTAAATAAGCAGGCTTTCCCCTGAGAAGGAGATGAGGTTTATATGAGACTGAAATCAAGTTTTTTTCTTTATGGCTCCGGTTTGTCACAAAGCCTTTGTCGATGACATCCCTAATTCCATGGAGGGTGTATCTGCCATGACCTAGGACAACTTACACTTTGCACAGTTTACTTTATTGTGTGCAGTTCTTTAGAATGCATCAATCACTTGATGTCATTGCTGGAAGGACAACAAATTATGATGAGTATACCACAGTATTTTTAAAATAAAAATTGATAATCTATTTCACAATGAAGACTTACGTGGGAGGCAACCTTGTTAAATGGAAAAGAATGGAGAAATTCAAGGGGACCAATCAGTAACTATATTCAACTCGGTCACTTAAATATCAATTATGATGCCTTGGTTTCTCCGACTAGAAAAATGGCCTGATTCTTTTTTATCCCATTACCTCCACAATTAAAATTACAAGAGATCTCATATATAATTTTCATGATATAAAAGAATGGCAAACCCATGATACTTGTCAATTTATTTTAACTACACCCTCAAATAAATGTTCGTTGACTGACAAAGGGCTTCTTACAAAGCTGAAAGTGGTTACAAAAAGCATAAATAATGACCTTTACATAATTCTAGACTACGATGATTAATTTCAGATATATGAGTTTAAAGTTGTGGGTATTTTTAGATAACTGAATGAGTAAGTCAATTAGAGCAGGATAAAATAATGCAGTGAATTGCACTGCTATTATTTATGATAGTTTTGTGATGAGACTCCTCTTTTTCTGGGATCCTATATAAAATGTAAACAAATGTTGACATTGGGAATCTGCTTGTATTTTTTTTGACAGCATTTTGTCATCTCTAGTTTAATAGGTGTAGGAAATCTCCTGAGACTTATTGATTCTGAATGCAGTAGTATGAAAATATTCATTTGCAAGGGAAATACTTGACACAGTGAATCAGGTAGCATTTATGCAAAATTCAAAAAACTAAATTGTGTCTACTGTAGTCTTTTATAAATATTTATGATACTAATTACGGAAATTTGTCCTAGTGTGCTAGGGAATAGGCTAACCAAATCTCATTAGAAAAAGAAAATTCAGTAGGCAGAATCTTATTATATCTATAAACTAAGACTGGGATAATATTCGAAAGTCTTACCTTAAACATTCTTGTATACATTATCTTAAAGTATTAACTGAAAAGAAAAATATCTGAATGCATGATAGCAGATGTAAATATTCATTCCAAGTATTTTAGAATACCAAGTCTGTCATTTCAATGATCCTTGACTGAGGCACAGTCATTGAACACGACATTCTTAACTTACTCTGATTTATATTAAATGATCCTAGAACTGTTGCTAGTGTATTTCTTCCTCCGATTAATCAGTTTAGCATCATGTCAATATTTAAAGAAAATGGTGATTTTTTTTTTTTCAGAAATACACCACTTGTGGCTTAAATAACATCATCGAAAACTAAAAAGACTACACATCGAATGGGAGAAAACATTTGCAAATCTTCTGTTTGATAAGGGACTCATATCAGAGTACATAAAGAACTCTCACAACTCAATAATAGATAAGGTAATTCACACCATTTACAAATGGGAAAAGGTTTGCAGAGATATTTCTTCAAAGAAATATTTTGGCAGTTTCTCAAAAGGCCAGTTATAGAATTAACACATGACCAATAATTCCACTTCTAGGTTTGTACCCTAAATAAAAAAATATGTTCACACAAAAACATTTACATAAATATTCACAAGCAGCATTATTCATTATTATGCATATCTCCTGAAGCAGAAGCACACCAAATGCCCATTAACAGATGAATGGATAAACAATCATACAATAGAAAACTACCATCAATACAAAGGAATGAAGTACTGAGATATTCTGGAACATGGATAAACCTCAAAAACATCATAGTAAGTGAAAAAAAGCCAGTCACTAAGAGCCATATGTTGTATGACTCTATCAATATGGAATGTCTAGAATGGGCAACTCCATAGAGACAGAAAGTAGATTATTAGCAGGTTGCTTAGGGCTAGAGAGAGAGGTGAATGGAGAATGATGCCTAATGGGTGACCTGTTTCTTTCTGGGGTGATGAATACATTATAAAATTATATTACGGGGGTGGTTGCATGACTCTGTAAATATACTGAAAATCAATGAATTCATTGTACTCTAAATAGGTGAACTTTATGATACCTAAATTATATCTCAATAAAGCTGCTAAAAATGTATGTACTGATTTGTCTATGCTTGTATAATCCTTCCACAGATCTCTTGGTTACTCTTAATTTTTTGTTTCTTGCTTTTGTCTTATTTTTTTATGTAGTTTCATTTTTCATATGGAAGTAATCCACCCAAAACCTACTGTTGGATGAAAACTCACTTATTGATACCTAAGAGAAAAATATCTATAGGAAAAACTCAATAAGGAATATCAGTTTGGGGATTCCATGTTAGCCTAAGAAATAATAATTTTCTATATTCATATTAAACTTGTGACCTTCTTTTGTATGTATCATGCCTAAAGGTTATAGATGTTTGTGATTTAGGAAAGAATATTAAACTAAAATTGTAGGTTTCAGCTATTTAGAAAGAGTAGCTATTAAAGGTTGAAGCTCTGCTGAGTTATAGTTTGGAAAGCTAGTGAAGGTAAGGACAGGACCCTAGGGTATCTCAAAAACCTCTTCAATAAAATCCATCTGCTGAAATCATAGAAAGGAAGAAAGAAGAAAAGGAGAGTAATGTATAAATGGGTACAAATCATAACACAGAAATATATTTCAGGTATTCTTCTTGGGAGAGAAAGTATAGCATTAAGAAGAGGAAGGGGAGGAGGATGAGGAGGAGAAAGAGAAAGAGGAAGATGAGAAGGAGCAGGAGGAGGGGAAGGACAGGGGGGAAGAAGGTGAGGAGGAGAGGGAGGAAAGGGAAGAGAAGACGGAATGGAACTAAACAAAGTAGATGGTTGATTTTCCTAACTGCCATATGGTAAAAGTAATTTGGGATTTTTTTTTCCATGATAAGTAATAGACTGCTGAAAAACAACAACAACAACAACAACAAAAACAAAAACACAACACTGTTTCACCATTAGTCACAAGATGCATAGGTAATAGAACATATAGGTTAGAAACACAGTCTTTGAAATCAGGCCACCTATGTTCAATTCTACATCCCTTACTAACAGTAACTTAAAGGAGTTACTTAATTTCTCTTTTCCTTGGTTTCCACCTGTGAATATCAGAGTAGTGTTATTAAATAGGAAAGATTCAGAGAAACATCATCTATTTGGAATGGCTTTTTCATAGATCAAATCGAGGACACTATTAAGAGGATGGAGGTGGGTACAGTGGCCATTTTCTAACACACACACATTTTCCTCCAGGTCTTTAATCAAAAACTAACCAGGATGCTGCTGCGAGGGGATTGTGCAGAAGTTCTCATCAGTTGGGTTTAAGGAAGAGAGCCTGTTCTGGTGGGCCTGACATAATCAGTGGAGACCCTTTAAAAGACTTTGGCATTCCCCTGAGTGATACTCCAACTACTGGTCTAAAATCTTGTTTTTCCTTGACAGGCTCTTCCTTTCCTGAACCTTCAGCCAATGCCCAAGGGAGTTTCAGTCTGCTCCTAATCATCCCTTCTTGAATTTCTGCCTTATGGATTTCAAACTTAGTTCATTACTTCCCACAATCTTGTACACCAGTCCCTTGTAATCTCTCTTTTTCTGTCTCTCCCTCTCTCTGCATAGATACACAGAGAGACAAATAAAGGTATACTCTATGCTTTTTTGCCTAGACAAGGCATTTCCAAGAGGTCTGGAAAGTGCTCCTTTCTCCCTCCTTTACCCAGTTTCCTAATTGATCTGTTCATGGCAACCATTTCCTTCATTGCCCTACAAAGCCCCAGGCTTAGTCTGGTGTAGAACCCAAGCCAATGAAATTCTAATTGAGACAATAAGAGAAGATATACTAATAAAGACCAAAAAAACCTATACACTAACAAAGTAAAAGCCAACACATACAAATTCATATCTCCTTATAAATCTGAATTTCCACCCTTAGCTATATATCCTTGGCCTTCACATGTACCATCATTGTTCTTGGGGCAGTTGTGAGCAGTGGGAAGTAGAGACTTTATCCAAGTTTACCTCATTTTATTGCACTTCTTCCTATTGCATTTGTAGATAGTGCATTTTTTTTTTTTTTTTTTTTTTTTAGCAAACAGGTTTGTGGCAACCCTGCATCAAGCAAGTCTATGAACACCATTTTTCCAACACCATTTCCCCACTTTGTGTCACATTCTGGTAATGTTCTTAATATTTCAAATTTCTCACCATTATATTTGCTACGTGATCAGTGATCTTTGATGCTACTCTTGTAATTATTTTAGGGTTCCACAATCCGTGTGCACACAAGATGGCCAACTTAAGTGATAAACATATGCTCTGAATGCTCCTCTGACTGACTGTTCCCCCATCTCTCTCCCTCTCTTCAGGCTTCCCCATTCCCTGAGACACAGCGATATTCAAATCAGGCCAATCAATCATCTTACAATGACCTCTAAGTATTCCCATGTAAGGGAGTCACACGTCTCTCACTTTAAATCAAAAGCTAGAAATAATAAGTTTGGTGATAAAGGCATGTCAAAAGGCGGGACAGGCTGAAATCAAGACCTCTCTTGTGCCAAACAACCAAGTCATGAAGGCAAAGAAAAGGTTCTTGAAGGAAATTAAAGATGCTGCTCCAGTAAACACATGAATGCTAAGAAAGCGAAATAGCCTTATTGCTGATATGGAGAAAGTTTTAGTGGTCTGGATAGAAGATCAAACCAGCCACAACATTCTCCTAAGCCAAAGCCTAACCAAGAACAAGGCCCTAACTCTCTTCAGTTCTGTGAAGGCTGAGAGATGTAGGAAGCTGCAGAATTTTGAAGCTGGCAGAGATTCAGGAGATGTAAGGAAGGAAGCCATCTCCATAACATAAAAATGCAAGGAGAAGCAGCAAGGGCTAATGGAAAAACTGCAGCAAGTTTACCAGAAGATTGAACTAAGATAACTCATGAAGGTGGCTACACTAAACAACACATCTTCAATCTCAGTGAAAAGCCTTATACTGGAAGAAGATACCATGTAGGAATTTGATAGCTTGAGAGAAGTCAATGCTTGGCTTCAAAACTTCAAAAGACAGGCTGACTCTTTTGTTAGGGGCTATTGAAGCTGGTGGCTTGAAATTGAATCTAATGCTCATTTACCATTTCAAAAATCATAGGACCTTTAAGAACTAAGCTAAACCCACTGTGCCTGAGCTCTATAAATGGAATGACAAAGCCTGGGTGACAGCACATCTGTTTATAACATGGTTTACTGAATATTTTAAGTCCACTTTTGAGAACTACTGCTCAGGAAAAACAAAACCCTTTTCAAACTATTACTGCTCACTGACAATGAACCCAACAGCTCTGATGGAGGTGGAGAGCAAAATTAATGTTGTTTCCATGACTGCTAACATGACATCCATTCTGCAGCCCATGACTCAAAGAGTTATTTCAACTTTCAAGGCTTGTTATTTAGAAATATATTTCAAAATGCTATAGTTGCCATAGAGAGTGATTTCTCTGATGGATCTGGGCAGAGTAAATTGAAAAATTTTCTGGAAAGGATTCACCACTCTAGATGCCATTAAGAATATCTGTGAGTCATGGCGGTCAAAATATCAATATTCACAGGAGTTTGGAAGAAGTTGATTCCAGCCCTCATGGATGACTTTGAGGGGTTCAAGACATCAGTGGAGGAAGTCACTGCTGATGTGGCAGAAATGCCAAGAGAAGAATTAGAAGTGGAGTCTGGAGATGTGATGGAAGTTCTGCAATCTCATGATCAAAGTGGAATAAATGAAGAGTTGCTTTTTATGGATGAATAAAGCAAGTGGTTTCTTGAGCTGGTGCAGATGCTGTGAAAATTGTTGAAATGACAACAAAGAATTTAGAATATTCCATTAGCTTAGTTGGTAAAGCAGTAGCAGGGTTTGAGAGGATTGACTCCAATTTGAAAGAAGTACTAGTGTGGGTAAAATGCTATCAAACAGCATTGCATGCTACAGAGAAATCATTTGTAAAGGTAAGAGTCAATCCATGCAGCAAACTTCACTGATGCCTTATTTTAAGAAAGGCACAAACCTTCAAAAAAAAAAAAAAAGTAAAGTCGCAACTACCCCAACCTTCAGCAACTACCACCCTGATGGGTCAGCAGCCATCAACAACTTTCTGTAAAGAATGCCTTGGGATTTTGATAAGGATTGCATTGAATCTGTAGATCACTTTGGGTAGTATGGACATTTTAGCAATATTAAGTATTCCAATCCATAAACAAGGGATGTCTTTCCACTTAGCATTTGTGTCTTTAATTTTTTTCATCAATATTTTATAGTTTTCAAGGTACAGATGTCTTATCTTCTTAGTTGTTTATTCCTAAACATTTTATTCTTTTTGATTCTATTATAAATGAGTAAGAATATAAAAGCCATCCAAACCAGAAAGGAAGAAATAAAATTATTTCTGTTTGCAGATGACATGATCTTACTCATACAAAACCCTAAAGACTCCACACACACACACACACACACTCACACACACACCTTTTACGACTTGTAAACAAATTGAGTAAAATTGCAGGATATAAAATCAGTTTTATTTCTATACAGTTGCAGTGAACTATTCAAAAAGGAAATTAAGAAAATAATCTTTCACTTTTAAGTATTTATATTAATTTTCTTTAGAGCACATGGAAGAGTTTCCAGTGAGGAATGTTCTGGAAAATATGGGATTCTGAAACTCTTAAACTGCCTATAGAAAAATGCTGTTTTGTTTTTAAGCAGGAAAAAAAAAAGTACCGTCTCTTCACCTAGAAAAGCATTATGGAATCCACAACTTACAGGAGTCAGGATAGTGTTCAGAGAAGAGCTACAAAGATGATTCACAGTTGGAATACAGGAGTTGTTCCAGAGGTTAAAGGGACAGAGATTGTTAAGCCTGGAGGCGGATGGCTTTCTGAGAATCCTCAAATATATGAGGGGTTTCTATGCAGAGGATAGTGACCTCCTGTTTTCCTTATTTTTTTTTTTTCTGAAAACAGGACCAAAGAAAATAGACTTATGCTGAGTGAGCCAGATTAAAAATAAATAAAATTGTCTTGGTAGTGAGCACTGTTAATCACTGAAATTCAGGCTACAGATTCTCCTTCTCTGTGGGCTAATGAAAAGTAAATGGTTTTGGTTCAACCTAAAGATAAGATAATGAAAGTTGATCTCTGATGGTTCTTATCAAGGTTCATTAATAGAAAACAAGAGCTTAAATGAACTTTTGAAGAAATCACATATCTCTTCAAAATAGCTTGCAGATTGAATTTCAGGGACAACAAGTGACAGGTATCTCATGGCTATAAAGGGGCATTTTTTGTCCTGTATTGCAATGAATGAAGCTGAACTCTACGAACTCCGATTTGCTACAGATTTAATTTTGGAAAACTCTAAAAATGATCCCTAAATTAAAAGATATATTTAAAGAAAGAAGTGTGCAAATTTTACCTTACATATTATGGAAAGCATTCACATTTCTATAGAATTTTTTAGAAGTATTTTCTAAGTTTGAGTCTAATAGATTGTCACAAATAAAATAAATGCTGCTAAAAAAATAAACCCAATAATCGCACAGATTAAAAAGAAGATATGTAATTCTTGTCCTTGAGAATTCAAAATCCAAGAGTGAATCAGATTAGCAAATACTTCATTGCAACCTGATTAAAAAAAAATGTGATTCTAGAAATACACTAAGAGCTGTAGTTACATAAAAGATGGAGTTAACAGACTTTGGGAAAATATTCGAACTGGGTTTTAAAGAATGAGCAAGAGTTTTTCAAATACATTAGGGAGTGAGTAGTCTAGACAGGGAAAACCATGAAGCCATGGAGGAGAGACAGAAGTTAGCATGCCAAAGAATATGAAAAGTTTAGCATGCCAGGAAGGTAGTGATCAAGTAAGGGCAGCAGAATATAGTTAGAACCAGACTGTAAAAATGCCAGGTGAAGTGTTTGGACTTTACAATGTTCAGTAAAAATTCATGTGCAAAGAAGTTGCCTTGGCCTCAACCCTGGAGTTGAGAAGATAATTCTACTGCAGGTTTATTAAGGATAAGACTCTTAGAACGAGAGTACCAGGCATGTGGAGCCAGTAAAATTCACCGTGTGTCTCTGTAGATCCTGAGTAACCTAATGGAACCTTTCCAGAATATTTGTAAGAAAGGCCAATGACATCACCTCCTTTTATCCATCAGTGGCTTCCCAAAATGCTCAAGACAATAATGTCAATTGTTCTGCGAGAATGGAGAAGAAAACAGTCCAATCTACAAAAATCTACACTCACTGCACAGTACATTGGAAAATGGCAGCATATTTTTTCAATCCCAAAGAAAGAGAAGATGTACTTGGGCAGAAAGAGTAAGGGTGCTTACTTGACATGCATAGCCACCTTACAGATTGTCATCCACTTGACAGGATGAAGCAGACTGACATTCCACACATGAATATTTCATAGCAAAACTGTGACTCTTACCAATAAATGGGGTAGGAAGTTGTCAAGGAGTGCAGTGAGAGATGTTTGCAGTCATGTTGCCCTGGATAAATACCCTCCAGCCAATGGCTAACTTTGAGTGACAAAACTCTTCATAGGAAATATTTGCAACATAAGGCTTCTGACTAGCCCCTGATTCTCAAATAATCATTAAGTGCTTTTCTTTAACTTTTAAACAGTGATGCAGAAAACTGTGAGAGAGAATGTGAATGGTCTTCCAGTGCTTATGTCATAAGAGAAACAAAACCCTGCAAATTTTAAGAGTCAATTCAATTTTATGGATTTGGGAAACAATAAGCCTCAGGACTGAAAATCACTACCCTGCTACACTTGTGCACAGAACAGTTACTAGGGAAGACTAGGAAGAAATAATTAAAGGGACATGTTTGAGGGTAAAAATATGAAACATTTTGCCTCTAGGATAAACTTTCAATCATCTGCCTTATAAGGTACATGATGACTCTTCTTGGAGCCACATTTAATTATTTTAAATAGTGTAATAAAAAAAAAAGCTTTTAAAACCCCTTCTGGGATGAAATAAAAAAAAAAAAAA
>NW_027931966.1:0-36829 GCF_054177405.1 Leptonychotes weddellii | reverse complement strand
CAAAATAAGTCAATCAGAGAAAGACATGTATCATATGACCTCACTGATATGAGGAATTCTTAATCTCAGGAAACAAACTGAGGGTTGCTGGAGTGGGTGGTGGGGTGGGAGGGATGGGGTGGCTGTGTGATAGACATTGGGGAGGGTATGTGCTATGGTGAGTGCTGTGAATTGTGCAAGACTGTTGAATCACAGACCTGTACCTCTGAAACAAATAATACGTTATATGTTTAAAAAAAAAATGAAGACGAAGATAGCAGGAAGGGAAAAATGAAGGGGGGAAATCGGAGGGGGAGATGAACCGTGAAAGACTATGGACTCTGAGAAACAAACCTGAGGGTTCTAGAGGGGAGGGGGTGGGGTATAAAAAAAAAAAAAGATTCCCAAATCAACCACTTAAATGTACACCTTAAAGAACTATAAAAAGAATAAACTAAACCCAGAACTAGTAGAAGGAAGGAAATAATAAAGATTAGATCAGAGATTAAACAACATGAAGAATAAAAAATAATAGAGAAAATCAATGAAATCAAGAGCTGTTTTATTTTTAAAAATCACCAAATTGACAAACTTTTATTTAAAATGACTAAGAAAAAATAGAGAAGATTCAAATAACTTAGATTAGAAATGAAAGAGGGAACATTACCCCATATTTACAGAAATAAAAAAGATTGTAAGAGAATACTATGAATAATTGTACACAAATAAATTGCATGAAATGGACACATTTCTAGAAACATATAGCCTACAAAATTTAAATCATAAAATAAAAGAAAATCTAAACAGACCTAGAACTAGTAAGAAGATTGAATCAGTAATCAAAAACCTCCCAAAAAGCAAAGCTAAGGTGATGATTTCGCTGATAGTCCCTTCAACAAATGGTGTTAGGAAAACTAAATATCTACATGCAAAGAAAAAAAATTGGATTCTTACCCTACAGCATATATGAAAATTAACTCAAGAGGGATTGAAATCTAAACACAAGAGCTAAAATTATAAAACTCTTGGGGCGCCTGGGTGGCTCAGATGGTTAAGCGTCTGCCTTCAGCCCAGGTCATGATCCCAGCGTCCTGGGATCGAGTCCCACATCGGGCTCCCGACTCAGCGGGGAGCCTGCTTCTCCCTCTGACCCTCTCCCCTCTCACGCTGTTTCTCTCTCACTCGCTCTCTAAAAAATAAATAAATAAAATCTTTAAAAAAATAAAATAAAATAAAATTATAAACCTCTTAGAAGAAAATACAAGGGACAATAATCATGACATTGGATTTGGCAGTGATATTTGGATGTGACTTCAAAAGCCCAAGGGAAGAAAAAAACAGATAAATTGAACTTCGTCAAAATTAAAAACTTTTGTATATCAAAGGACACTATGCACAGAATGAAAGTTAACCTACAGAATGGGAGAAAATATTTGCAAATCATATATTTGATAAGGGATTGATATCGAGAATATGTAAGGAACTCCCACAGTTCAACAACAACAAAAATAACAATTCAAAAACAGGCAAAGGACTTGCATATGCATTTCTCTAAAGATACACAGATGGCAAATAAGCACATGAAAAGATGCTGATATGACTGATCTTTAAAGAAGTGCAAATCACAACCACAATGAAATATGATGTTCTCTCCATTAAGGTGGCTATTTAAGTTATTAATTAGTTAATAAAAAAACAAGTGTTGGTGAGGATGTGGAGAAATTGGAACCCTTGTGCATTGCTGGTGGGAATATAAAATGGCATAGCCACTCTGAAACAGTATGGCAATTCCTACAAAACTAAACATAGAATTTATTTAAACATTTCACTTCTGGGTATATATACCTAGAAGAATTGAAAGCAAAGACTTGAACAGATATGTGTACCCTTGTGTTCATAACAGTATTTTTCACAGTAGCCAAAAAGATGGAAGGAACCCAAGTACCCATTAGCAAATGAATGGATAAACAAAATGTGTATAATGAACTGTATATGTCCCCCTAAAATGCAAATGTTGAACCTCAGTGAGGAGGCCTCTGAAGAAGTAATTAAGTCAAAATGAAGTCATAAAGGTGGAGCTCTGATATAATAGGATTAATATCCTTATAAAAGGAAACACCAGGGTAAGCTCCTTCACATTCATCCTGACAATGAGTTTTTGGATTTGACCCATAATCAAAGTCAACAAAAGCAAAATAATCAAGTAGGACTACATCAAACTAAAAAGCTTCTGCACAGAAAATATTTTGGATATTAAATCCTTATTGGATATGTGGTTTGCAAGTATTTCCCTTCATTCCATAGGTTGCCTTTTCTGTGCAGAAGCTTTTTAGTTTGATGTAGTCCTACTTGATTATTTTGCAGAAACACTACCAGTTTTAACTGAAGGGGATAGAGTGAGGGTACAGTGAAGAAGGCTATCAGACTTCTTAGATTCCACAGGAAGGGACAATAAACCTATACAGCTCCAAACACGTGCTATTCTTTAGAAGAAGAAGGAGGAGGAAGAGGAAGAGGAAGAAGAAGAATGACCTCAAAGGCTATTCAGAGTTCATCAAGGCTGCCTCTTTGGTTTCAAAAGGTGGGGCCTGGGGCCACTGCCTTGGTTTCAACAGGCCAGATGGCCTCCATCTACTCCACCTAGAGCCATGGGGTAGAGGTGCTCCTGCTGAGCCTAAAATTCATACAAAATCTCAAAGGACACCAAATAGCCAAAAAAATCTTGACAAAGATTCCATATTCCAAAACATTACAAAACTACAGTAATCAAAACAGTATGTTACCATTATAAAGATATATAGGCCACTGGAATAGAATAAAGGCTGGAAATAAACCCTCCTATATATGGTCAAATAATCTTTGATTAGGGTGCCAAGGCTACACAATGGATAAAGGACAGTCTCTTCAACCAGTGGTTTTGAAAAAAACTGGATATTCACATGCAAAAGAATGAATTTGGACTCTAACCTAACATCATATACAAAAAATTAACTCAAACTGGATCAAAGACTTAAACATAAGAGCTTAAACTATAAAACCCTTAGAAGAAAACAGTGGGCAAAGGCTTCAAACATTAGATTTGGCAATGATTTCTTGGATATGAGACCAAAGACACAGCTACAAAAGAAAAAATAGACAAATTGGAATTCATAAAATTTTAAAAATATATATGTATCAAAGGACACTATCAACAGAATGAAAAGGCAAGCAACAGAATGGGAGGAAATATTTGCATATCATATATCTGATAAGGGATTAAATATCTACAATGCGTGAAGAACTCCTACAGCTCAACAATAAAAAAAAATCAGACAACCAAATTCAAAAATGGGCAAAGGACTTGAGTGGACATTTGTCTAAAGAAGATATACAATGACAAATAAATACATGAAAAGATGCTTATCATCACCAATCATTATGGAAATGCAAGGCAAAAACCACAATGAAATACCATTTCACATCCATTAGGAATGGCTACTATCAAAACAACAGAAAATAACAAGAGTAGGTGAGGATGTAGAGAAATTAGAACCCTGTGCCCTGTTGGTTGGAATGTAAAATGGTATAACTGCTGTGGAAAACAGTATGACAGTTCTTCAAAAAATCTAAAAATGAATTACCATATGATTCAGCAAAGCCTCTTCTGGATATACACCCAAAAGCATTGAGAGTGGGGTCTCAAAGAGATATGTGTACAGCCATGTTCACAGCAGCATGATTCACAATAGCTAAAATGTAAAATACCTAAAAAGAGCTCCTCAAAGTTAATCTGTTTGAACTATGTATTTTTGTTTCCACTAACCTACTTCTATATCCAGGACTTAGTCATTGGCTATACTACCCATCAAATTACCCACCTTGGGGGCGCCTGGGTGGCTCAGTTGGTTAAGCGGCTGCCTTCGGCTCAGGTCATGATCCCAGGGTCCTGGGATCGAGCCCAGCATCGGGCTCCCTGCTCCGCGGGAAGCCTGCTTCTCCCTCTCCCACTCCCCCTGCTTGTGCTCCCTCTCTCGCTGTGTCTCTCTCTGTCAAATAAATAAATAAAATCTTTAAAAAAAAAAAATTACCCACCTTGACACTTTGGAATCAACTTTACTCCTTCTCTCTCCTTCAGCCCTAAGATCCTGTTTCCAATTCCTGTACATTTAGCCTGTAAGTCTTCCCCTTAGTTCAAACCTTTTATTGCAGCAGTGTCTTCATCGGTCCTCTGAAGGAGAGGAACTGGATTCTAGTTATATATATACCACCATTGCCTGGCATAATGTTTGGCCCATGATAGGTACTTAGTGTGGAAAAAAGGAGGAGAAGGGAGGGAAGGAGGAAGAAAGGAAGGGAGGTCTAAAAGAATGAAATTTGTGGACTATGTCTCTAGAATCTATATTCTACCCAACCAGACTGATTCAGATGCCTACCATGGAATTAAGGTTTGCCTTAAAGGGAGAGTCCACATATTTTCCTTGTGGACTGTTCCAACCTTTTATAATATTTATTGCCAGGAAAATCTTCCTGTTGGCTAATCCACATCCTTCCTGCTATGCATGTAATCTCCTTTCTATCTTTCCATTTTTAAGGGCAATGCTAAATAATTACTTCTCTAATTTGCTCTCCTCCCATGTTCTAGGGACTATGTTAGGTTATTTGCACAGGTTAGCTCAAACCCTCACAACAGTTCTGCAAAGTGACGATTCATTTTCTTCCTCAGATGGTAAAAGTGACTGGTCCAAGCCTTCACAGTCAGCAAGGGGTAGAGTCAAATTTTAACCTGTCTGTCTCCAAAAAAAAGTTCCTATTTCATAAAACCTGCCTACATATCTATCCACGCTTCCTTCATTGTTGACTGGCTTAAAATTATTTAGTTAACAAATGCTTGTAAGGAACTTACTGCATATTTAAATGCTTTGCATGTATTAAAGCATTGAATCCTCATAACAATCTTATGATCTTCAAGTATCATTACTGTTTACATCTTACAGATGAAGAAACTGAAGCACAGAGAAATTAAGTTCTCATTTTACAGATAAGAAGACTGATACACAAGAGAATTTAAGTAGTTTTCCCAAAGGCTAATAGTAGCAAAGCAGGCTCTAAATGCCAACAGTCTGGATTCAGAATCTGTGCTTTGAGCCTCTACACTAAACTACCTCTATTTTTAGTTTCAAAAAATAACTCACTGGTGAACTAAATTATACTTGCTACTCAAGAAATTGATAACAAGGGATTATAACTTAAGGTTAATTTCCCTGCTTGCTTTGAGTCTTTTATATCTTTAAAACAATTTGTTTTGTCACAATCTTGTCTGGCCATGGAACAAATAGCCATTTTTAAAAAATTTCTATAATTATAGTATAAATCAGAGATGAGAGTATGTGGAAGAGGCCATGTGAATTACTGTCTTATTCTAGAAGAGAACTTTATAAAGACATGTCTAGGTTTTTAGGTGACAACATAGGGGTGCAGGGTGAGCTTAGTTCTCTCATCCTAACTGGTCAGTTGGTGGTGGTTTCTTGGAGCAGTACATTGAATAGCTTTCAAAAACCATGTTCTGCTACAAATAAATTCAAATAGATCAATTTTCAAATTATGCAGGAGACTATAAACAACTTTCTGGCTTCCTACAGGTTTTCTTCCTTCTTATATGAAGGGTCGTTCAGCTCTAGATGCAAAGACGCACCTACTCTTTCCAGTCAGCATTCCACCATGAACAGATTTAAACTCGGCAAAGTATTTAAGAATAAAACTCAAGGTGGTCCATTTTCATAAAACTAAACCAACTTATCTTTAGCTCTTATCAAAGGCTACAACACAGATTTTCATTTAACTCCCACAAATAACTTGATAAAAGGAGGATACGTTTATCCATTTCACAAATAAGGAAACTGAAGCACATAGAGGTCAAATGGCTTGCCAAGAGGTCAAGTGGCTTCATGCAAGTACCAAGAAGCAAGTAGCAAACTCTGGTATGACTATGGACAAAAGCCATCCTATTTCCAATATAGGAGACATTAGGATACTAAACAGAAAGGGTGGGCATTATCAGGTAAAGAACCAATTAGCTTATAGTATTTCAGCAATATACTCAGCTCTGAAGTCTCTGACAGCTATTGCAAAAGGGAAGCAATGTGATAAGTGATGAAGTTTTTATTTTTTTTTTAAGCACCAAATAATCTGAAGAAAAAAAGTGAAGTATTTTCTGGAACTGTGTATCTCTGTGAGTAGATAATATCTGATATTTTCTACTGTGGTTTTACATAAGACTTAAAAGTGTTGTCCAGATTTATCAAGTGATTCTGTTTATAGGCAGAAGAATAATGTGTAAAATGTCAGATGAAAGCCATTCTGTAGAAGTTGATAACAGGACCCAGAAAAGTTAGTTCTTTGGGGGGAGAAAATGAAAGAAAATATACTCTCAGAAAAGCCAGAAAATTAGAAGACCCTGTGCTGACAAATTGTATTCATTTTGTAGATAAATATTACCCAATGGTGAATGAGAAATGTAAAAGGGGGAGAATTAGATTTCATTCATCTTCTTGTACCTGAAGAACAATGAGTTAAGCAAACAAATATAATGTAGTCTTGTGATCATTTCTAGCTTTTATTAAAGATTGGAATTCTCAGCACAACCTGAAAGTGAATGGACTATAGCCATTTGAAGCTAGACTTTGAGCTAATTCACCACAGTATTATAGCTACCATCTTCTAGAGAACCTAACCAGCTGGGATATATTATCTCTTGGGAGGTGGGGGAGTAGAAGAAGTATGGCTGCCAGCACCACACATTTTCTAGTTGGCTTTTAAGTGTCTTTCCAGATGAAAATTAGCTCAAATGGAAAAAAAAAAAAAAGAAGTAGATAATTTCCAAGCACTCACAAGCCTCAGCAAATAAATTTCACACTAATTAAAGGAAGTGAAAGCTTTTTTATTCCTGTTTTTATCTACAAGAAGTATTTTCCCAACTTATTTTTCTGAGTGGTTGACGGGTACCTAATTTCCAGAACTGTAACGAGATTTATTAAAGTCAGCTGATGCAGAGTGCTACAGAGTTCAAGTGGAAACTGCTCTGTGGGCCACAGAATCAAGCATTCATGAATCCTTAGTACCAGTTCTGGCAAATTATGTGACACCACTCTTTGCAGTATATAACCTAAGAGATATACCCCTTACAACACACACCAGTGCCAAATTTCCATATTTATTAACAAATAATAAATTATTTAAGTATTCAGTTGCCTGGGGGAATAAGAGGTTTCACCCATGGACCCTAGTGGGGAGTAAAATAAAAAGTTAGAAAAGGCACCTTTCTGTGAATCATATATTATTTTCCATGTGATGAGATGATGTACAAAAAAAGTAGTTGCTGCCATATTTATCTGTACAAAGAACTCAGCTTCAGATTTTTTTTTTTTAAGATTTTATTTCTTATTTGAGAGAGAGAGCACGCTAGTGAGGTGAAGGGAAAGGGAGATGCAGACTCCCCACTGAGTGGGGAGCCCAAGTGGGGCTCAGTCCTGGGACTGCAGGAACATGACCCGAGCCAAAGGCAGGCGCTTAACAAATGAGCCACCCAGGCACCCCAGCTTCAGATTTTCTGTAGTATTTATTAAGAGAGTAATTAGTTTTTCTTCACAAAGTAAAACAACATGCTATCAGAAGAGAATGGAGTTGCACTATTTTGGGAGTGTTAGGAGGAACGATGTGTGCTGCCAGTCAAGAAATTTCACACTCAACAACAGCACAAGAAGCTTATAATCAAATTGGAGAAACATAACTCACGGTAGCATCATTTCCAGAATACCTCTCTGAGCTTTGACATGAAGGAGTTCTTTAAATACTCCTTACCTTTGTTTCTCTGCCCTACTTCCCATTTCTCTGTTCTCTCCCCTTTAGTCTTTATGGTGGATTCCTCTTTCCTGGTTGATTCCTAAAATATTGGTATTCATTTACATTTGGTCCAAGGTCTTTTTCTCATGTGGCCATTCTAAGTAGGTAATGTTATCCACTCCAGAAGCATCAGTTACCACCTATCTGATGATGAATCCCAACTCTGTACCTCGAGAGATACCACTGGAGCTCCAGATGTACATTTTACCAGTTTCCATCTGGAAATCTTATTACTCAACATGTCTAAGACTGAATTCATCAGATGCCCTTTTAACTATTTCCTTCCTTTTGGATTGCCTATTCTAGTGAATCCATCACTCTACCCATAATCCATCCAATTCTTTATGCCTCTTTCTTCTTCACTTCCTCCCCCTGCTTCATCCAAATCTTGAACAACCCTTGAATCTTTCCCATTTTTCTCTGGACCCATAGCCAAATTACTACAGCACTCTTGCTCTCCTTTAGTTCACTCTCTACAATGCTGGGACAATGATCTTTTAGAAAGAGGGTGGGTGGAGAGAAGGAATGAGAGAAAGTGAGAGGGAGAAAATGGGAAGGGAAGGAGGAAACTTTGATTACATAAAACTTTTTTATGGTTCTTCCCGGACTTCAGGTGAATTCTGATTCCTTAGTCTGGCTGCCAAGAGTCTGCCCACTTTTCCTCATCTCTTGCCACTTTTAAAAAATCAATCTTTAATCTCTAAAAACACAAAATTATCTTTGGGTTTTTAAATGGGTATTCTTTCACCCCTGGGCTTTGGTTTGGTATGCTTTTGTCTTTCTCTTCATTCCCTTCACCTGGTTCACTCTTTCTTATCCTTAAGATAAGAGTTATCCTTAAGAGTTATCACCTCTGCTAGCCAATTTCTCCACCACCCCTGTAGGTTATAGATGCACATCCTATGCACTCCAGCTACACATTGAATGCTCTTCCTCTGGGACAGTGTAGATAGAAACACCACTTATTTGAAATAAGAATTGACTGCAAACCTTCATACACTAGACAGTGGTAAAATTTATAATAGAGGAAGTAGTAGCTCTTTGTCAAAGAAAATGTTTTGAAATCTCTCGGCAGTGAAGCATGGTCTCTGCCAACCCATCTACCACCCAAGCAGTTAGTTTAAGGAAGGGAGAGCTAACATAGAGAGCCAGATCACACTTCATTGGAAACCCAACAAGATTTGAGGGTTTGGAGACTTTACAAAAACAGTATTTCAAAAGAATAAGAGACTAGAGCATTTAACCGCAAGCTGGGGCTAAGCATTTCTCAGGCCTACAAAATCAGCTGATGGGCTTTTGAGACAATAACATCTAACAGTTGCTTAAGTTAATGCTTGTACTGAGCTATTCTGCAGACTCCTCTTCCCAACAACTCTCAAACCTTTAGGGGAGAGGGATTGGGACAAGGGGATTGCAGGGAGCGAAGGAACAATTTACTATTTCATGCCAAAATTGCTATGGGTAGAGAGAAAAGACAGCCATGTCCAGAATTAGGTTTAGAGTAGGACAGGTTGCTGCAGTACCAACTAACCAAGAAAATATAGATTTGCCCAATTCCTCTTACTCCCAAAGAGTTTTTTTTTTAATTTGGCTTTTGTTGAATAAAGTACCAGCAAGGCTGATTTAGAAGCAAAATAATGAGGGAAATGTTCAAAGCTATAGAATTGTCAACTCCCTAGCCCTCACCCCTCTCTTCTCTCATTTTCACCTAAACTCAGCAAAAGCAGGTCTGCTTTGCTCCACTCAGCAAGTCTCCAACTTACTTCTCTCAAAATTCCGGCTTAAAGAAAAAAAAGGAAGAGCAAAACTTGCCTTCGTTTTCACCTCAGCCCTGATTGTGTTTCCTGCCAAAAGGTAGTTCAGTACTCCTAGACTTTTTAATTACAGGAAGTATACCAAATATCCTACAGTGTCTGGGATGGAAATTGAACCAGTCCCTCCAGTAATAAAGTAAAAAAGGTAATTGGAGAAAGCTGGAGAACTCGGGAGCATTTGAATGACATTAGCACTTATACTCACATATAACTATTATTTACTTATAAGTAAAAGGAGTGATTAAGTCTGTGGTTATGTGGACTCCAGAGTCATACTACTGGTATTCAAACCCTGGCTCTGCCACTTACTGGTTGTGTGGCCCTGGGCAAATTATTTAACCTCTATGCACCTTGACTTTATCATTATCTAAGCTGGGGATAATAATAGCACTTACCCCCCTCTCAAACGGCTATTGTGAAGTCTATGTTGTATGCATCATACGCTTTGCACAGTGCCTGGCAAATTTAGGGTTGACATCTGCCTTGTGTAATATCACATCCTTAATGCCTAGCATAGTGTTGAGCACATAGAAGATGCTCTGTGGATACAGATTGAGTTAATTAATAAGTGAATAAATTGTATATCATTCCTCTGCCTCATATGTGTTCTCCTGCCTCTTCTCCTCATATGAGAAAATCCTTCCCCATCTTTTGTTTTGTTTTTGGCCTTAGATATATTATCACTAGTCCACGGAAAGCCCTCTTTCTCTCTCTTTTTTTAAAATTACCGTTCCCATCCCATCCCCTCTATCCCCACAAGGACTCACTGTAATATGTCCAAAATATGTCTATGTGTGCATGTATATGTGTATCTTTCAAAGGTATACATATATAAATGTTGTATTTGTATATTTACAAAATATATGTATTATAAATATAATGAATATATAAATATATGTATATATTTGAAAAAATGTAGTGTTGCTTCAGATATTATGTGTCTTTTGTTTTGCGGAGGGTTTTTTTTTTTTTTTTGGTTTGTTCTTTTAGAGTGATGGGGGCAGAAGGAGAGGAAGAAAGATAATTTTAAGCAGGCTTCATGGCCAGCTCAGAGCCCCATGAGGGGCTTGACTCCAGGACCCTGAGATCATGACCTGAGCTGAAATCAAGAGTTGGTCACTTAATGGACTGAGTCACCCAGGCATCCTTAATTTAAAAAAAAAAATTAGGTGAGCTCCACATCTAGTGTGGAACCCAAAGCAGGGCTTGAACTCACAACCCTAAGGTCAAGACCTGAGCTAAAGTCAAGAGTCAGATATTTAACCTACTGAGCCACCCTGGTGCCCGCCCCCCCAGGTATGTATGTGTTTTAAATTTACTTACATAAATCTCCATCCAAATTTCTGTTTTCTACAATTAGGGTAAAGCATGCAATGCCTCCCAAGATAGACAAATTAGTAAGACTGTGGCAGAGACTGTGGCAGAATGTCAAATTCCCAATTAGGAAGGCAAAATATGGTTTTCTCAAAGATGTTCAAAGGATGTGAATGGTGCAGTCACTATCCAAGGTTGGAGAGAGACCATAAAGATAGAGGGATGCCTACCAAGGGGCCTAAAGCTCTAAAAAATATGTGTGGATATATACTTAGGCATAAAATGTTCTACTCAAAGTATTAAACATTGCTCTCAATATCTCTGATATTTAGTGCTTGCAAACAGGAGCTAAATAATATAAGAATCTACCTGGAGTAGATTCAGCCCAGACAAATTGCTCCTTCCTTTGAAACAAAGACTTGGAGATTCCACCTTACTACTTCTGTTTTTGTTTCTCAAGAAAAGCTTTACAAGTCTGAAGGCGCTTTCACTCTTGAAATAGAGTTTTGCTAACCAACCACATATGCCTCTTTGGAATGTCCACATATGCTCTAAAGATGTTGCTATGGGTATTCTTTCATGGGATACACTCATTTATAGACCAGGAGTCAGACCACACACATAAACAAATACAGAATATTGCTCTGCCCATTCCCTAACTTCCTTTCCTGCCAGAGCACCAAACCTTCACCAAAGCTTTCCATCCAAAATGAACTTTGAGGTTTCAATGGGATAGCTTCTACTCAAGCAGATGGTAGCAGACTTTAAGGCCACCAGGCCAGTCTAGAAGCCCCATTGTTTAGGGCTGGATTACCATCAATTCTAAATTGTACTCTATTAATTTTACTAATCCCTCTTAAAAAAATTATCAATCACTAATTTGGGATTTATAAAGTTTTGCATTCAGATTCATTTCTGAGAATTTGAGGATATATATTAATTAATGATGTTATAGGGCTCTGGCCTTTTGGAAAAATAACCAACTCCCCAAGAAATGTATAGAGGGGAATCCCAGAAAAGGGACCAAGGTTTATGCATTAAAATGAAAATATGCAGGTCTTAAATACTTCAAATATGCCTATGTAACTGAAAATCCCTGAAAAGAAGTATGACTAACAGATGGATCAGGCACCAATGGTGTTTCTTGTAGAAATGGAAAAACCCATCTTAAAATCTATATGGAACCTCAAGGGACTCAGAATAGTTAAAACAATCTTGAAAATGAGGAACAAAAGTAGAAGAACTTACATTTCCTGATCTGAAAACTTAATACAAAATATAGTCATCAAAACTGTGTGGTTTTGACAAATGGAATAGAATAGAGAATCCAAAATAAATGCTTAAATATAGTCTTTTGATTTTTAACAAGGATGGCAGCATCATTCAATGGTGAGAGGACAGTTTTTTTTTATGAATGGTGCTGGGAAAACTGGATATCCACATGCAAAACAGTGAAATTGGATGCTTCTTTATACCATATACAAAAATTAACTCAATTAGATCAAACATTTAAACCTAAGAAATAAAACTCTTAGAAGGAAACATAGGGAGAAAATCTTTATAACACTGGATTTGGCAATGATTTTTGGATATGACACCAAAGGCCCAGGCAAGAAAAGAAAAAATAGATAAATCAGACTTCATCAAAATTATAAACTGTTGTATATCAAAGGATGCTATCAACAGAATGAAGAGGTAACCCATGGAATAGGAGAAAATATTTGCAAAGCATATATCTAATAAGGGGCTAATCTTCAGAATATATAAAGAACTCCTACTACCTAACAACAAAAAATAAACAGCCCAATGCAAACATGGAAAAAAGACTTGAACAGACATTTCTCCAAAGAAGATATACAAATGGCCAATAAGACACATGAAAAGATGGGGCGCCTGGGTGGCTCAGTTGGTTAGGCGACTGCCTTCGGCTCAGGTCATGATCCTGGAGTCCCTGGATCGAGTCCCGCATCGGGCTCCCTGCTCGGCAGGGAGTCTGCTTCTCCCTCTGACCCTCCCCCCTCTCATGTACTTTCTCACTCTCTCAAATAAATAAATAAATAAATCTTTAAAAAAAAAAAAGACACATGAAAAGATGTTCAACATCACTAGCCATAGGGAAATGTAAATCAAAACAAAAATGAAACACTACTCCACACCTATTAGGATAGCTATTATCAAGAAAAAAAGGAAAAAATAAAAAGTATTGGTAGAGATGTGAAGAAATTGAAACATTGTGCATTGCTGGTGGGGATGTAAAATGGCACAGCTGCTGTAGGAAACATTTTGGCATTTTCTCAAGAAGTTAAACATAGAATTACCATATGATCCAGCAATTCCACTCCTTGATACATACTCAAAAGATTTGAAAGCAGGTATTCAAACAGATACTGGTGTACCAGTTTTCATGGCATCAGTATTCACAACAACCAGAAAGTAGAAACAACCCAAATGTTCATCAATAGATGAATGGATAAACAAAATGTGGTATATACTTGCAATGGAATATTATCCAGCCTTAAAAAGGAATGAAATTCTAATATATGCTAAAATGTGAATGAACCTTGAAACATCATGCTAAGTGAAATAAACCAGATAAAGAAGGCCACATATTGTATAATTCCATTTATATGAAACTGGGCTTTATTAGAGAAAATTATGTGGGTGTAAAGAGAATTTTTTTCATAGAAATTAGTGGAAAAGTCATGGCCTTTAATAATGTCTTTGAAGATAATTTGTATATTTTAAAATTTGCTCTAGCTTTAGTTTTATCCAGCTCAACCAACTGGTGTGCCTAAATTCCTAGTTGTTTACTGTCACTTGAATACATTTTTTAAAGAGGGGATTTATAATTCCTTTAAAATTCCACAATAGTCAAAAGAGGGAATTTCCAATTCCTTACACTCAAATATCTAAGATGGTATCTTAATTTAGTACATATGTCCTGTATAGCACCATAATTAATTGCATTTGACTTTTGTCAACTTATACATAATTGCAAAGATCTGGAAAACTGGGTCATCTAACATATGTTCACAAATATTTTGACTGCTCACATCATATGTTTTCTTTCCAATCCTCACTTTTAATAAAACCATCACATCCTATTCCTTAAAGGTTCAATTCCCAAAGTGCCTTTTGACAACACCAAAGACTAAAAATACAGTTTGTGTATGATTCAGGATGTTTGCATATGCTGCTTCCCCCTCCCAAACCCCGACTGTCTTTTAGCATTTCCATTAGAATGTGGATACATAGAAAGATATATCCTTATTGACAAAGTGTATTCTCCGAATGTTAATGGAAAAAGTTATTCTGTGATCAAATAAGTTGAGAAATAATTAATATAGTGTTATTATTATTATTAATATAGTATTATTATAGTGTTCTCTGTGCATCATTAGAATGCAAGCTCCATTAAATTTAGAGCAGTGCCTGACACTAAGGAATTCACAGAATGAATATTTGCTGAGTAAGTAAATACCTTTTCAGAGCCTTTAATAGCCTCATATCCATTGTCAATTTCCAAGAAAGGAATGTTGTACATACTTTCTAAACATTTTTGACTGTGAAACTTTCTTTTTTTCCCCAAAAACACGTTAGCAAAGTTGATGATTCTTTAGACATATTTAAGAAAATATTGTTGAAAGACCTCCTAAATCCATTTCTGCCTCTTGTTATAATTCTTATAAAATATTTTGATGGAGAAGAAATTAAAAATTTCTTGAACCATTAATAATATTTGTCTTTCTGGCCAAATAAAATAACATGTATAAAAATACTTTGACATGTGTAAAATATCACTCATAGGTCATATAATTGAGCTTAATAGTTTAACATTAGTGCTTAGAAATATAGAGATCTTGGGATGCCTGGGTGGCTCAGTCGTTAAGCATCTGCATTTGGCTCATGTCATGACCCCAGGGTCCTGGGATCAAGCCCCGCATTGGGCTCCCTGCTCCGCAGGAAGCCTGCTTCTCCCTCTCCCACTCCCCCTGCTTGTGTTCCCTCTCTTGCTTTGTCTCTCTCTGTCAAATAAATAAATCAATCTTAAAAAAAAAAAAGAAATATAGAGATCTGGCCAAATCTGGACTTCTAAATAGACACTAGCACAGAAACTAGTGTATTAGTGACTTTCCAAAAGCGCAGAGCCATGCTCTCTGAGATTTCATGCCTCTCTTTATCCACCAGTCACATCTTTTTTCCTTTCACTCATTTAAAGTATGCAGCTCAGTAGTTTTTAGTATATTTAGGCTTATCATCTATTTTGAATTCATTTTTATATACAATGTGAAGTAGGGGTCCAATTTCATACTAATCCAAATGAATATTCAGATGTCCCAGTACCAATTGTTTAAAAGACTATTCTTTCCCACTGAATTATCTTGGCACCCTTTTTTGAAAACCAGTTGACCATAAATATAAGAGCTAGTATCTGGACTCTCCATTATATCCCACTATCTATATTTCTATCCTTATGCCAGTAACACACTGTCTTGATCACTGTAACGTTGTAGTAAGTTTTGAAATAGAGAAGTATGAGTTTTCCAACTTTGTTCTTTTTTTTTTCCCCTAAGGTTCTTTTGGAAATTCTGTATCCCTTTCATTTCCATAAAGTGTTAGGATCGGCTTGTCAATTTCTGCAAAAGGGAATTTGGGATGTTGATAGGGATTGCAATGAATCTGCAGATCAATATGGAGAGTAATGCTTCTGATGCATGAACAAATAATGTCTCCATTTATTTAAATCTTTATTTCAAGAGTGTTTTGTAGTTTTTTGGTGTACAAGTCTTGTATTTCTTTTGTTAAATTTATTCCTAAGTATTTTATTCTTTTTGATGCTAGTATAAATGGAATTGTGTCCTTAAATTCAGTTTTAGATTATTAATTGTCAACATATGGAAATAAATTGATTTTTGCATATTGATCTTGTATTCTGTAACTTTGTTGAACTCATTCATTAGTTCTAATAGGTGACTATGTGTGTATGTGTGTGTGTGTGCTGTTTAGGATTTTCTGTATTTAAGATCATTTAATCTTTGAGTAGAGATCATTTTACTTCTTCTTTTCTAATCTCATATCTTTAATTCCTTTCTCTTGCCTAACTGTCCTGGCTAGAGTCTTTAGCAGAAACTCTAGAATTGAATAGAGTTGGTGTAAGAGTCTTTTTCCTGATTTTAGGGAGAAAACATTTAGTCTTCTACCATTAAATTTGAAATTAGAAGTGGGATTTCTGTAGCTTCTCTTTGTCAGGTTGAGGAAGTTTCCTTCTGTTTCTAGTGTATGGAGTGTTTTTATCATGGGAAAGTGTTGGATTTTGTCTAATGCTTTTTTGTATTAATTGAGATGATCATGGGCTTTGTCCTTTATTCTATTAATATAGTATATTAAATTTCTTGATTTTCACATGTTAATATAACTTTGCATTCCTGGGATAAATTTCTCTTGGTCCTGGTGTATAATCCTTCTTATGTGTTGCTAGATTCATTTTGCTAGTATTTTGTTGAAGATTTTTACACTTACATCCATTAGGGATATTGGTCTGTCATTTTCTTTGTGATATCCTTGTCTGATTTTCAAAACAAGGTAATGCTGGCCTTATAGAATGATTGGAAAGTGTTTCTTTCTCTCCTCCCTCTCCTGCTGCTTCTACTGCTGCCACTTCAAATAGTCTAGTCAGTGAAAGATTGGTATTAATTCTTTTTTAAATGTTTGGTGGAATTCACCAATGAAGCCATCTAGACTTGGATTTTTATTTATGAAAGTTTTTAATTATTAATTCAGTCTTTTAATATGTATGGGTCTATTCAGATTTCTTATTTCTGCTTGAGTCCATTTTGGTAGTTTGTGTCCTAGGAATTTGTCCATTTCACCTAAGTTATAAGACTTGTCATACAGTTTTCCATGTTCCATTACAATCTTTTATAAGTTTGCTAGTGATAGTCCCTCTTTTATTCCTTATGTTAGTCTAGTAATTTGAGTCTTCTCTCTTTTTTTTCTTGGTAATATGGCTAAAGACTTATTAATTTTGTTGAACTTTTCAAAAAACAACTTTTGGACTTTTTCCTATTATTTTCTGTTCTGTATTTCATTTATTTCTGCTCTAATCTTTATTATTTCATTCATTCTGCTTGCTTTAGGTTTGGTTTTTGCTTTTTTTCTGAGTTTATTAAGATAAAAGATTAGATTATTGATTTGAGATCTTTCTCCTTTTTAAATATAAGCGTTTATTTACAGCTATAAATTTCCTTTTGGGAACTACTTTAGCTGCATTCCATAAATTTTAGTATACTTTTTTTTTTATTTGAATACTTGCCATTGTATTTTCTAATTTCTCTCATGATTTCTTCTTTGATCCATTGGTTATTAATTTCTACATATTTGTGAATTTCCCAAATTTCCTTCTCATTTTTTATATCTAATATAATTCCAGTGGTGTCAAAGAAAATAATTTGTGTGGATTCAAGACATTGAAATTTACTGATGCCTATTTTATGGTTTAGCATATAATTTATCCTGGCAAATTTTTATATGCACTTAAGAAAAATGTATATTTTTTATTGTTGAGTGAAATATTTTATAGATGTCAGATTTAGTTGGTTAGTTTTTTTGGTCTTATATTTCAGGTCTTATATTTCTTTGTTGAATTTTTTGGGATTGAACCCTCTGATACTATTTAGTTTTCTAATTATCCCTTTAATTCTGTTAGTTTTTGCTTGATTAATTTGGAGACTGTTGTTAGGTGAGTATATGTATATAATTACGTGTCTTCCTGATGGACTGATTATCATATAAAATGTTCTTTTTTTAGTATCAATTTTGTCTTAAAATTTTATTTGTCTAATATTGGATAGCCATCCCAGCTTTCTGTCACTCTTTTTTTGTATTTTGTTTTCCATTCTTTTACTTTCAACCTATTTGTGTCTTTGAATCTTAAGTGTGTTTCTTGTAGACAAAATATAAGTGGATCATATTATGTTTTCATATATTCTGCCAATCGATGCCTTTTGATTGGAGTGTTTACTTCACTTTATTGTAATTGTTGAAAACGTAAGATTTATATCTGGCATTTTGCTATTTGTTTTTTATATGTAGCTTATGTCTTTTTGTTCCTCTATTTTTCTGTTACTGTATTTTTTTGCGTTAAATACATATTTTCTACTGTACCAATTTGACTCCTTGTTTCTGTTATTATATATTTTAAGTTATTTTAATAGTGGTTGCCTTAGAGATTCAATTATCATTTTAACTTAAAACAATCTAGTTCAGGTTAATACTAACTTTACTCAATAGTACATAAAACCTTTGCTTTGATATACTTCTGCTCCTTCCCCCTTTTTTGTGTTATTATTTTCATACAGTTTATATAGTCATACATTCCAAGTACAACAGTTTTATATTTATTGCCTAATGTAGCTGTCTTTTAAATCAGATAAAAGAATAAAAGTGAAACAAAAATGTTTATACTGTTTTATATTTATATATGTACTTACCTTTTCTAGTGTTCTTTATTTATTCATGTGGGTTTGAGTTACCATCTGGTGTCTTTTCTTTTTACCCTGAAGGGCTTCCTTTAGTATTTCTTATTGGACAGCTCTGCTAATGACAAATTGTCTCAGAGTTTGTTTATCTGGGAATATCTTAATTTCTCCTTCATTTGTGAAGGATAATTTTACTGGATATAGAATTCTTGGTTGAGAGTCTCTTTCTTTTAGTACTTTGAATATGTCTTCCCACTTCCCTCTGGCCTCTATGGTTTCTGGTGAGGATCCTTTGTATGTGATGAGTTACTTCTTTTGTTGATTTCAAAATTCTGTCTTTGTCTTTCTAATGTTTGTTTATGAAGTGTCTTTGTGTAGATCTCTTTGAGTTTATCTTAGTTTATAAAGGTTTTAGGATATGTAGATTAATACCTTTCATCAAATTTTAGAAGTTCGGGGTTATTATTTCTTCAAGTATTCTTTCTGCTCCTTTCTCTTTTCTTTCCTTCTTAGAGATTCATTTTACATATGTTTATATGCTTAATTATGTCCACAGGTCTCTGAGGTGCTGTTCCCTTTTTTTTCATCCTTTTTTCTTTCTATTCCTAGGACTAGACAATCTTAATTGACCTATCTTCAAATTCACTGATTCTTTCTTCTGCCAGCTCAATTTTTTTAGCACCTCTAGTGAACTTTTTAACTTCAATTTTGTACTTTTCAACCCTAGAATGCCTACTGAGTTTTTTTATGTATTTATTTGTTTTTATTGATACCTTTCAATTGGTAAGTTATTGTTGTTGTAATTTCCATTAATTATATTGTTATCTTAATATATTTATAATAACTGATTTAAAGCCTTTGTCTACTAAATCCATGATCGGTTTCACCTGAGGGGCATTTTCCCTTGGCTCTCCTTTTTTCCTGTGCATGTGTCATATTTTCATTTTTTTGTGTGTGTGTCTCATAATTTTTGTTGAAGCTGGATACTTTAGATAATATATTTTATATTGTAACAACTATGGTATCAGATCTCTATGCCCTCCAAAGTTTGTTACTATTGCTGATATTCTGTAATGTGTAGCCACTGAGTTCTCTGCTAGGTTGTTTTTGTTTTTGTTTTTTAAGTTCTTATTTCTATTTTTAAGCCGGGTTCCTAAGGGTCATTGAGCCAGTATTATTTAGTGGCAACCAACAATCTTTCAGAAGATTTCCTTAAATGGTTTACCTGTATGTCACCCTTTGCCATTGGGATCTGTGTGTGAAGACATGCCTTCAAACCTCAGGCAATTTATCAAACAGTCTTAGCTTTCATTTCCTGCCTATGCAGGACCTCACTGTTAGCCAAACATGGACTGGCATGACTAGAGCCTTCTTTTTTCCCAGGTCAAGTCTTGCATACACACTGTCTTCTAGATCTCCAGCAATGTGTCAGGGCTTTTTAAAGTTCTCCAGTTCTAGTTGTGGAAGGGACTCAGTGGAAAAATCCAGATGCACATACTTGGAAATCCTAAGGGATAGTGCTCAGAAAGGTGACCCTGAAGTATCTTTCCTTGTTCCACAAGGCCTGTGCTGGCACTCAAACATGTGGCCAAATGTTGAGGTGCTGATAGGAGCAGCAGACCGGTTAAGACCCAGGAGCTGAATGAAGTGGTTGCCACATTTAAAATTTCATATAAATGCCATAGACTATGGATTCTAGTCACAGATGCTTACACATCCTGTGTGGCAGCAGTAGAAGCAGCAGGAGAGGGAGGAGAGAAAGAAACACTTTCCAATCATTCTATAAGGCCAGCATTACCTTGTTTTGAAAATCAGACAAGGATATCACAAAGAAAATGACAGACCAATATCCCTAATGGATGTAAGTGTAAAAATCTTCAACAAAATACTAGCAAAATGAATCTAGCAACACATAAGAAGGATTATACACCAGGACCAAGAGAAATTTATCCCAGGAATGCAAAGTTATATTAACATGTGAAAATCAAGAAATTTAATATACTATATTAATAGAATAAAGGACAAAGCCCATGATCATCTCAATTAATACAAAAAAGCATTAGACAAAATCCAACACTTTCCCATGATAAAAACACTCCATACACTAGAAACAGAAGGAAACTTCCTCAACCTGACAAAGAGAAGCTACAGAAATCCCACTTCTAATTTCAAATTTAATGGTAGAAGACTAAATGTTTTCTCCCTAAAATCAGGAAAAAGACTCTTACACCAACTCTATTCAATTCTAGAGTTTCTGCTAAAGACTCTAGCCAGGACAGTTAGGCAAGAGAAAGGAATTAAAGATATGAGATTAGAAAAGAAGAAGTAAAATGATCTCTACTCAAAGATTAAATGATCTTAAATACAGAAAATCCTAAACAGCACACACACACACATACACACATAGTCACCTATTAGAACTAATGAATGAGTTCAACAAAGTTACAGAATACAAGATCAATATGCAAAAATCAATTTATTTCCATATGTTGACAATTAATAATCTAAAACTGAATTTAAGGACACAATTCCATTTATACTAGCATCAAAAAGAATAAAATACTTAGGAATAAATTTAACAAAAGAAATACAAGACTTGTACACCAAAAAACTACAAAACACTCTTGAAATAAAGATTTAAATAAATGGAGACATTATTTGTTCATGCATCAGAAGCATTACTCTCCATATTGATCTGCAGATTCATTGCAATCCCTATCAACATCCCAAATTCCCTTTTGCAGAAATTGACAAGCCGATCCTAACACTTTATGGAAATGAAAGGGATACAGAATTTCCAAAAGAACCTTAGGGGAAAAAAAAAAGAACAAAGTTGGAAAACTCATACTTCTCTATTTCAAAACTTACTACAACGTTACAGTGATCAAGACAGTGTGTTACTGGCATAAGGATAGAAATATAGATAGTGGGATATAATGGAGAGTCCAGATACTAGCTCTTATATTTATGGTCAACTGGTTTTCAAAAAAGGGTGCCAAGATAATTCAGTGGGAAAGAATAGTCTTTTAAACAATTGGTACTGGGACATCTGAATATTCATTTGGATTAGTATGAAATTGGACCCCTACTTCACATTGTATATAAAAATGAATTCAAAATAGATGATAAGCCTAAATATACTAAAAACTACTGAGCTGCATACTTTAAATGAGTGAAAGGAAAAAAGATGTGACTGGTGGATAAAGAGAGGCATGAAATCTCAGAGAGCATGGCTCTGCGCTTTTGGAAAGTCACTAATACACTAGTTTCTGTGCTAGTGTCTATTTAGAAGTCCAGATTTGGCCAGATCTCTATATTTCTTTTTTTTTTTTAAGATTGATTTATTTATTTGACAGAGAGAGACAAAGCAAGAGAGGGAACACAAGCAGGGGGAGTGGGAGAGGGAGAAGCAGGCTTCCTGCGGAGCAGGGAGCCCAATGCGGGGCTTGATCCCAGGACCCTGGGGTCATGACATGAGCCAAATGCAGATGCTTAACGACTGAGCCACCCAGGCATCCCAAGATCTCTATATTTCTAAGCACTAATGTTAAACTATTAAGCTCAATTATATGACCTATGAGTGATATTTTACACATGTCAAAGTATTTTTATACATGTTATTTTATTTGGCCAGAAAGACAAATATTATTAATGGTTCAAGAAATTTTTAATTTCTTCTCCATCAAAATATTTTATAAGAATTATAACAAGAGGCAGAAATGGATTTAGGAGGTCTTTCAACAATATTTTCTTAAATATGTCTAAAGAATCATCAACTTTGCTAACGTGTTTTTGGGGAAAAAAAGAAAGTTTCACAGTCAAAAATGTTTAGAAAGTATGTACAACATTCCTTTCTTGGAAATTGACAATGGATATGAGGCTATTAAAGGCTCTGAAAAGGTATTTACTTACTCAGCAAATATTCATTCTGTGAATTCCTTAGTGTCAGGCACTGCTCTAAATTTAATGGAGCTTGCATTCTAATGATGCACAGAGAACACTATAATAATACTATATTAATAATAATAATAACACTATATTAATTATTTCTCAACTTATTTGATCACAGAATAACTTTTTCCATTAACATTCGGAGAATACACTTTGTCAATAAGGATATATCTTTCTATGTATCCACATTCTAATGGAAATGCTAAAAGACAGTCGGGGTTTGGGAGGGGGAAGCAGCATATGCAAACATCCTGAATCATACACAAACTGTATTTTTAGTCTTTGGTGTTGTCAAAAGGCACTTTGGGAATTGAACCTTTAAGGAATAGGATGTGATGGTTTTATTAAAAGTGAGGATTGGAAAGAAAACATATGATGTGAGCAGTCAAAATATTTGTGAACATATGTTAGATGACCCAGTTTTCCAGATCTTTGCAATTATGTATAAGTTGACAAAAGTCAAATGCAATTAATTATGGTGCTATACAGGACATATGTACTAAATTAAGATACCATCTTAGATATTTGAGTGTAAGGAATTGGAAATTCCCTCTTTTGACTATTGTGGAATTTTAAAGGAATTATAAATCCCCTCTTTAAAAAATGTATTCAAGTGACAGTAAACAACTAGGAATTTAGGCACACCAGTTGGTTGAGCTGGATAAAACTAAAGCTAGAGCAAATTTTAAAATATACAAATTATCTTCAAAGACATTATTAAAGGCCATGACTTTTCCACTAATTTCTATGAAAAAAATTCTCTTTACACCCACATAATTTTCTCTAATAAAGCCCAGTTTCATATAAATGGAATTATACAATATGTGGCCTTCTTTATCTGGTTTATTTCACTTAGCATGATGTTTCAAGGTTCATTCACATTTTAGCATATATTAGAATTTCATTCCTTTTTAAGGCTGGATAATATTCCATTGCAAGTATATACCACATTTTGTTTATCCATTCATCTATTGATGAACATTTGGGTTGTTTCTACTTTCTGGTTGTTGTGAATACTGATGCCATGAAAACTGGTACACCAGTATCTGTTTGAATACCTGCTTTCAAATCTTTTGAGTATGTATCAAGGAGTGGAATTGCTGGATCATATGGTAATTCTATGTTTAACTTCTTGAGAAAATGCCAAAATGTTTCCTACAGCAGCTGTGCCATTTTACATCCCCACCAGCAATGCACAATGTTTCAATTTCTTCACATCTCTACCAATACTTTTTATTTTTTCCTTTTTTTCTTGATAATAGCTATCCTAATAGGTGTGGAGTAGTGTTTCATTTTTGTTTTGATTTACATTTCCCTATGGCTAGTGATGTTGAACATCTTTTCATGTGTCTTTTTTTTTTTTAAAGATTTATTTATTTATTTATTTGAGAGAGTGAGAAAGTACATGAGAGGGGGGAGGGTCAGAGGGAGAAGCAGACTCCCTGCCGAGCAGGGAGCCCGATGCGGGACTCGATCCAGGGACTCCAGGATCATGACCTGAGCCGAAGGCAGTCGCCTAACCAACTGAGCCACCCAGGCGCCCCATCTTTTCATGTGTCTTATTGGCCATTTGTATATCTTCTTTGGAGAAATGTCTGTTCAAGTCTTTTTTCCATGTTTGCATTGGGCTGTTTATTTTTTGTTGTTAGGTAGTAGGAGTTCTTTATATATTCTGAAGATTAGCCCCTTATTAGATATATGCTTTGCAAATATTTTCTCCTATTCCATGGGTTACCTCTTCATTCTGTTGATAGCATCCTTTGATATACAACAGTTTATAATTTTGATGAAGTCTGATTTATCTATTTTTTCTTTTCTTGCCTGGGCCTTTGGTGTCATATCCAAAAATCATTGCCAAATCCAGTGTTATAAAGATTTTCTCCCTATGTTTCCTTCTAAGAGTTTTATTTCTTAGGTTTAAATGTTTGATCTAATTGAGTTAATTTTTGTATATGGTATAAAGAAGCATCCAATTTCACTGTTTTGCATGTGGATATCCAGTTTTCCCAGCACCATTCATAAAAAAAAACTGTCCTCTCACCATTGAATGATGCTGCCATCCTTGTTAAAAATCAAAAGACTATATTTAAGCATTTATTTTGGATTCTCTATTCTATTCCATTTGTCAAAACCACACAGTTTTGATGACTATATTTTGTATTAAGTTTTCAGATCAGGAAATGTAAGTTCTTCTACTTTTGTTCCTCATTTTCAAGATTGTTTTAACTATTCTGAGTCCCTTGAGGTTCCATATAGATTTTAAGATGGGTTTTTCCATTTCTACAAGAAACACCATTGGTGCCTGATCCATCTGTTAGTCATACTTCTTTTCAGGGATTTTCAGTTACATAGGCATATTTGAAGTATTTAAGACCTGCATATTTTCATTTTAATGCATAAACCTTGGTCCCTTTTCTGGGATTCCCCTCTATACATTTCTTGGGGAGTTGGTTATTTTTCCAAAAGGCCAGAGCCCTATAACATCATTAATTAATATATATCCTCAAATTCTCAGAAATGAATCTGAATGCAAAACTTTATAAATCCCAAATTAGTGATTGATAATTTTTTTAAGAGGGATTAGTAAAATTAATAGAGTACAATTTAGAATTGATGGTAATCCAGCCCTAAACAATGGGGCTTCTAGACTGGCCTGGTGGCCTTAAAGTCTGCTACCATCTGCTTGAGTAGAAGCTATCCCATTGAAACCTCAAAGTTCATTTTGGATGGAAAGCTTTGGTGAAGGTTTGGTGCTCTGGCAGGAAAGGAAGTTAGGGAATGGGCAGAGCAATATTCTGTATTTGTTTATGTGTGTGGTCTGACTCCTGGTCTATAAATGAGTGTATCCCATGAAAGAATACCCATAGCAACATCTTTAGAGCATATGTGGACATTCCAAAGAGGCATATGTGGTTGGTTAGCAAAACTCTATTTCAAGAGTGAAAGCGCCTTCAGACTTGTAAAGCTTTTCTTGAGAAACAAAAACAGAAGTAGTAAGGTGGAATCTCCAAGTCTTTGTTTCAAAGGAAGGAGCAATTTGTCTGGGCTGAATCTACTCCAGGTAGATTCTTATATTATTTAGCTCCTGTTTGCAAGCACTAAATATCAGAGATATTGAGAGCAATGTTTAATACTTTGAGTAGAACATTTTATGCCTAAGTATATATCCACACATATTTTTTAGAGCTTTAGGCCCCTTGGTAGGCATCCCTCTATCTTTATGGTCTCTCTCCAACCTTGGATAGTGACTGCACCATTCACATCCTTTGAACATCTTTGAGAAAACCATATTTTGCCTTCCTAATTGGGAATTTGACATTCTGCCACAGTCTCTGCCACAGTCTTACTAATTTGTCTATCTTGGGAGGCATTGCATGCTTTACCCTAATTGTAGAAAACAGAAATTTGGATGGAGATTTATGTAAGTAAATTTAAAACACATACATACCTGGGGGGGCGGGCACCAGGGTGGCTCAGTAGGTTAAATATCTGACTCTTGACTTTAGCTCAGGTCTTGACCTTAGGGTTGTGAGTTCAAGCCCTGCTTTGGGTTCCACACTAGATGTGGAGCTCACCTAATTTTTTTTTTTAAATTAAGGATGCCTGGGTGACTCAGTCCATTAAGTGACCAACTCTTGATTTCAGCTCAGGTCATGATCTCAGGGTCCTGGAGTCAAGCCCCTCATGGGGCTCTGAGCTGGCCATGAAGCCTGCTTAAAATTATCTTTCTTCCTCTCCTTCTGCCCCCATCACTCTAAAAGAACAAACCAAAAAAAAAAAAAAAACCCTCCGCAAAACAAAAGACACATAATATCTGAAGCAACACTACATTTTTTCAAATATATACATATATTTATATATTCATTATATTTATAATACATATATTTTGTAAATATACAAATACAACATTTATATATGTATACCTTTGAAAGATACACATATACATGCACACATAGACATATTTTGGACATATTACAGTGAGTCCTTGTGGGGATAGAGGGGATGGGATGGGAACGGTAATTTTAAAAAAAGAGAGAGAAAGAGGGCTTTCCGTGGACTAGTGATAATATATCTAAGGCCAAAAACAAAACAAAAGATGGGGAAGGATTTTCTCATATGAGGAGAAGAGGCAGGAGAACACATATGAGGCAGAGGAATGATATACAATTTATTCACTTATTAATTAACTCAATCTGTATCCACAGAGCATCTTCTATGTGCTCAACACTATGCTAGGCATTAAGGATGTGATATTACACAAGGCAGATGTCAACCCTAAATTTGCCAGGCACTGTGCAAAGCGTATGATGCATACAACATAGACTTCACAATAGCCGTTTGAGAGGGGGGTAAGTGCTATTATTATCCCCAGCTTAGATAATGATAAAGTCAAGGTGCATAGAGGTTAAATAATTTGCCCAGGGCCACACAACCAGTAAGTGGCAGAGCCAGGGTTTGAATACCAGTAGTATGACTCTGGAGTCCACATAACCACAGACTTAATCACTCCTTTTACTTATAAGTAAATAATAGTTATATGTGAGTATAAGTGCTAATGTCATTCAAATGCTCCCGAGTTCTCCAGCTTTCTCCAATTACCTTTTTTACTTTATTACTGGAGGGACTGGTTCAATTTCCATCCCAGACACTGTAGGATATTTGGTATACTTCCTGTAATTAAAAAGTCTAGGAGTACTGAACTACCTTTTGGCAGGAAACACAATCAGGGCTGAGGTGAAAACGAAGGCAAGTTTTGCTCTTCCTTTTTTTTCTTTAAGCCGGAATTTTGAGAGAAGTAAGTTGGAGACTTGCTGAGTGGAGCAAAGCAGACCTGCTTTTGCTGAGTTTAGGTGAAAATGAGAGAAGAGAGGGGTGAGGGCTAGGGAGTTGACAATTCTATAGCTTTGAACATTTCCCTCATTATTTTGCTTCTAAATCAGCCTTGCTGGTACTTTATTCAACAAAAGCCAAATTAAAAAAAAAACTCTTTGGGAGTAAGAGGAATTGGGCAAATCTATATTTTCTTGGTTAGTTGGTACTGCAGCAACCTGTCCTACTCTAAACCTAATTCTGGACATGGCTGTCTTTTCTCTCTACCCATAGCAATTTTGGCATGAAATAGTAAATTGTTCCTTCGCTCCCTGCAATCCCCTTGTCCCAATCCCTCTCCCCTAAAGGTTTGAGAGTTGTTGGGAAGAGGAGTCTGCAGAATAGCTCAGTACAAGCATTAACTTAAGCAACTGTTAGATGTTATTGTCTCAAAAGCCCATCAGCTGATTTTGTAGGCCTGAGAAATGCTTAGCCCCAGCTTGCGGTTAAATGCTCTAGTCTCTTATTCTTTTGAAATACTGTTTTTGTAAAGTCTCCAAACCCTCAAATCTTGTTGGGTTTCCAATGAAGTGTGATCTGGCTCTCTATGTTAGCTCTCCCTTCCTTAAACTAACTGCTTGGGTGGTAGATGGGTTGGCAGAGACCATGCTTCACTGCCGAGAGATTTCAAAACATTTTCTTTGACAAAGAGCTACTACTTCCTCTATTATAAATTTTACCACTGTCTAGTGTATGAAGGTTTGCAGTCAATTCTTATTTCAAATAAGTGGTGTTTCTATCTACACTGTCCCAGAGGAAGAGCATTCAATGTGTAGCTGGAGTGCATAGGATGTGCATCTATAACCTACAGGGGTGGTGGAGAAATTGGCTAGCAGAGGTGATAACTCTTAAGGATAACTCTTATCTTAAGGATAAGAAAGAGTGAACCAGGTGAAGGGAATGAAGAGAAAGACAAAAGCATACCAAACCAAAGCCCAGGGGTGAAAGAATACCCATTTAAAAACCCAAAGATAATTTTGTGTTTTTAGAGATTAAAGATTGATTTTTTAAAAGTGGCAAGAGATGAGGAAAAGTGGGCAGACTCTTGGCAGCCAGACTAAGGAATCAGAATTCACCTGAAGTCCGGGAAGAACCATAAAAAAGTTTTATGTAATCAAAGTTTCCTCCTTCCCTTCCCATTTTCTCCCTCTCACTTTCTCTCATTCCTTCTCTCCACCCACCCTCTTTCTAAAAGATCATTGTCCCAGCATTGTAGAGAGTGAACTAAAGGAGAGCAAGAGTGCTGTAGTAATTTGGCTATGGGTCCAGAGAAAAATGGGAAAGATTCAAGGGTTGTTCAAGATTTGGATGAAGCAGGGGGAGGAAGTGAAGAAGAAAGAGGCATAAAGAATTGGATGGATTATGGGTAGAGTGATGGATTCACTAGAATAGGCAATCCAAAAGGAAGGAAATAGTTAAAAGGGCATCTGATGAATTCAGTCTTAGACATGTTGAGTAATAAGATTTCCAGATGGAAACTGGTAAAATGTACATCTGGAGCTCCAGTGGTATCTCTCGAGGTACAGAGTTGGGATTCATCATCAGATAGGTGGTAACTGATGCTTCTGGAGTGGATAACATTACCTACTTAGAATGGCCACATGAGAAAAAGACCTTGGACCAAATGTAAATGAATACCAATATTTTAGGAATCAACCAGGAAAGAGGAATCCACCATAAAGACTAAAGGGGAGAGAACAGAGAAATGGGAAGTAGGGCAGAGAAACAAAGGTAAGGAGTATTTAAAGAACTCCTTCATGTCAAAGCTCAGAGAGGTATTCTGGAAATGATGCTACCGTGAGTTATGTTTCTCCAATTTGATTATAAGCTTCTTGTGCTGTTGTTGAGTGTGAAATTTCTTGACTGGCAGCACACATCGTTCCTCCTAACACTCCCAAAATAGTGCAACTCCATTCTCTTCTGATAGCATGTTGTTTTACTTTGTGAAGAAAAACTAATTACTCTCTTAATAAATACTACAGAAAATCTGAAGCTGGGGTGCCTGGGTGGCTCATTTGTTAAGCGCCTGCCTTTGGCTCGGGTCATGTTCCTGCAGTCCCAGGACTGAGCCCCACTTGGGCTCCCCACTCAGTGGGGAGTCTGCATCTCCCTTTCCCTTCACCTCACTAGCGTGCTCTCTCTCTCAAATAAGAAATAAAATCTTAAAAAAAAAAAATCTGAAGCTGAGTTCTTTGTACAGATAAATATGGCAGCAACTACTTTTTTTGTACATCATCTCATCACATGGAAAATAATATATGATTCACAGAAAGGTGCCTTTTCTAACTTTTTATTTTACTCCCCACTAGGGTCCATGGGTGAAACCTCTTATTCCCCCAGGCAACTGAATACTTAAATAATTTATTATTTGTTAATAAATATGGAAATTTGGCACTGGTGTGTGTTGTAAGGGGTATATCTCTTAGGTTATATACTGCAAAGAGTGGTGTCACATAATTTGCCAGAACTGGTACTAAGGATTCATGAATGCTTGATTCTGTGGCCCACAGAGCAGTTTCCACTTGAACTCTGTAGCACTCTGCATCAGCTGACTTTAATAAATCTCGTTACAGTTCTGGAAATTAGGTACCCGTCAACCACTCAGAAAAATAAGTTGGGAAAATACTTCTTGTAGATAAAAACAGGAATAAAAAAGCTTTCACTTCCTTTAATTAGTGTGAAATTTATTTGCTGAGGCTTGTGAGTGCTTGGAAATTATCTACTTCTTTTTTTTTTTTTTCCATTTGAGCTAATTTTCATCTGGAAAGACACTTAAAAGCCAACTAGAAAATGTGTGGTGCTGGCAGCCATACTTCTTCTACTCCCCCACCTCCCAAGAGATAATATATCCCAGCTGGTTAGGTTCTCTAGAAGATGGTAGCTATAATACTGTGGTGAATTAGCTCAAAGTCTAGCTTCAAATGGCTATAGTCCATTCACTTTCAGGTTGTGCTGAGAATTCCAATCTTTAATAAAAGCTAGAAATGATCACAAGACTACATTATATTTGTTTGCTTAACTCATTGTTCTTCAGGTACAAGAAGATGAATGAAATCTAATTCTCCCCCTTTTACATTTCTCATTCACCATTGGGTAATATTTATCTACAAAATGAATACAATTTGTCAGCACAGGGTCTTCTAATTTTCTGGCTTTTCTGAGAGTATATTTTCTTTCATTTTCTCCCCCCAAAGAACTAACTTTTCTGGGTCCTGTTATCAACTTCTACAGAATGGCTTTCATCTGACATTTTACACATTATTCTTCTGCCTATAAACAGAATCACTTGATAAATCTGGACAACACTTTTAAGTCTTATGTAAAACCACAGTAGAAAATATCAGATATTATCTACTCACAGAGATACACAGTTCCAGAAAATACTTCACTTTTTTTCTTCAGATTATTTGGTGCTTAAAAAAAAAATAAAAACTTCATCACTTATCACATTGCTTCCCTTTTGCAATAGCTGTCAGAGACTTCAGAGCTGAGTATATTGCTGAAATACTATAAGCTAATTGGTTCTTTACCTGATAATGCCCACCCTTTCTGTTTAGTATCCTAATGTCTCCTATATTGGAAATAGGATGGCTTTTGTCCATAGTCATACCAGAGTTTGCTACTTGCTTCTTGGTACTTGCATGAAGCCACTTGACCTCTTGGCAAGCCATTTGACCTCTATGTGCTTCAGTTTCCTTATTTGTGAAATGGATAAACGTATCCTCCTTTTATCAAGTTATTTGTGGGAGTTAAATGAAAATCTGTGTTGTAGCCTTTGATAAGAGCTAAAGATAAGTTGGTTTAGTTTTATGAAAATGGACCACCTTGAGTTTTATTCTTAAATACTTTGCCGAGTTTAAATCTGTTCATGGTGGAATGCTGACTGGAAAGAGTAGGTGCGTCTTTGCATCTAGAGCTGAACGACCCTTCATATAAGAAGGAAGAAAACCTGTAGGAAGCCAGAAAGTTGTTTATAGTCTCCTGCATAATTTGAAAATTGATCTATTTGAATTTATTTGTAGCAGAACATGGTTTTTGAAAGCTATTCAATGTACTGCTCCAAGAAACCACCACCAACTGACCAGTTAGGATGAGAGAACTAAGCTCACCCTGCACCCCTATGTTGTCACCTAAAAACCTAGACATGTCTTTATAAAGTTCTCTTCTAGAATAAGACAGTAATTCACATGGCCTCTTCCACATACTCTCATCTCTGATTTATACTATAATTATAGAAATTTTTTCAAAATGGCTATTTGTTCCATGGCCAGACAAGATTGTGACAAAACAAATTGTTTTAAAGATATAAAAGACTCAAAGCAAGCAGGGAAATTAACCTTAAGTTATAATCTCTTGTTATCAATTTCTTGAGTAGCAAGTATAATTTAGTTCACCAGTGAGTTATTTTTTGAAACTAAAAATAGAGGTAGTTTAGTGTAGAGGCTCAAAGCACAGATTCTGAATCCAGACTGTTGGCATTTAGAGCCTGCTTTGCTACTATTAGCCTTTGGGAAAACTACTTAAATTCTCTTGTGTATCAGTCTTCTTATCTGTAAAATGAGAACTTAATTTCTCTGTGCTTCAGTTTCTTCATCTGTAAGATGTAAACAGTAATGATACTTGAAGATCATAAGATTGTTATGAGGATTCAATGCTTTAATACATGCAAAGCATTTAAATATGCAGTAAGTTCCTTACAAGCATTTGTTAACGAAATAATTTTAAGCCAGTCAACAATGAAGGAAGCGTGGATAGATATGTAGGCAGGTTTTATGAAATAGGAACTTTTTTTTGGAGACAGACAGGTTAAAATTTGACTCTACCCCTTGCTGACTGTGAAGGCTTGGACCAGTCACTTTTACCATCTGAGGAAGAAAATGAATCGTCACTTTGCAGAACTGTTGTGAGGGTTTGAGCTAACCTGTGCAAATAACCTAACATAGTCCCTAGAACATGGGAGGAGAGCAAATTAGAGAAGTAATTATTTAGCATTGCCCTTAAAAATGGAAAGATAGAAAGGAGATTACATGCATAGCAGGAAGGATGTGGATTAGCCAACAGGAAGATTTTCCTGGCAATAAATATTATAAAAGGTTGGAACAGTCCACAAGGAAAATATGTGGACTCTCCCTTTAAGGCAAACCTTAATTCCATGGTAGGCATCTGAATCAGTCTGGTTGGGTAGAATATAGATTCTAGAGACATAGTCCACAAATTTCATTCTTTTAGACCTCCCTTCCTTTCTTCCTCCTTCCCTCCCTTCTCCTCCTTTTTTCCACACTAAGTACCTATCATGGGCCAAACATTATGCCAGGCAATGGTGGTATATATATAACTAGAATCCAGTTCCTCTCCTTCAGAGGACCGATGAAGACACTGCTGCAATAAAAGGTTTGAACTAAGGGGAAGACTTACAGGCTAAATGTACAGGAATTGGAAACAGGATCTTAGGGCTGAAGGAGAGAGAAGGAGTAAAGTTGATTCCAAAGTGTCAAGGTGGGTAATTTTTTTTTTTTAAAGATTTTATTTATTTATTTGACAGAGAGAGACACAGCGAGAGAGGGAGCACAAGCAGGGGGAGTGGGAGAGGGAGAAGCAGGCTTCCCGCGGAGCAGGGAGCCCGATGCTGGGCTCGATCCCAGGACCCTGGGATCATGACCTGAGCCGAAGGCAGCCGCTTAACCAACTGAGCCACCCAGGCGCCCCCAAGGTGGGTAATTTGATGGGTAGTATAGCCAATGACTAAGTCCTGGATATAGAAGTAGGTTAGTGGAAACAAAAATACATAGTTCAAACAGATTAACTTTGAGGAGCTCTTTTTAGGTATTTTACATTTTAGCTATTGTGAATCATGCTGCTGTGAACATGGCTGTACACATATCTCTTTGAGACCCCACTCTCAATGCTTTTGGGTGTATATCCAGAAGAGGCTTTGCTGAATCATATGGTAATTCATTTTTAGATTTTTTGAAGAACTGTCATACTGTTTTCCACAGCAGTTATACCATTTTACATTCCAACCAACAGGGCACAGGGTTCTAATTTCTCTACATCCTCACCTACTCTTGTTATTTTCTGTTGTTTTGATAGTAGCCATTCCTAATGGATGTGAAATGGTATTTCATTGTGGTTTTTGCCTTGCATTTCCATAATGATTGGTGATGATAAGCATCTTTTCATGTATTTATTTGTCATTGTATATCTTCTTTAGACAAATGTCCACTCAAGTCCTTTGCCCATTTTTGAATTTGGTTGTCTGATTTTTTTTTATTGTTGAGCTGTAGGAGTTCTTCACGCATTGTAGATATTTAATCCCTTATCAGATATATGATATGCAAATATTTCCTCCCATTCTGTTGCTTGCCTTTTCATTCTGTTGATAGTGTCCTTTGATACATATATATTTTTAAAATTTTATGAATTCCAATTTGTCTATTTTTTCTTTTGTAGCTGTGTCTTTGGTCTCATATCCAAGAAATCATTGCCAAATCTAATGTTTGAAGCCTTTGCCCACTGTTTTCTTCTAAGGGTTTTATAGTTTAAGCTCTTATGTTTAAGTCTTTGATCCAGTTTGAGTTAATTTTTTGTATATGATGTTAGGTTAGAGTCCAAATTCATTCTTTTGCATGTGAATATCCAGTTTTTTTCAAAACCACTGGTTGAAGAGACTGTCCTTTATCCATTGTGTAGCCTTGGCACCCTAATCAAAGATTATTTGACCATATATAGGAGGGTTTATTTCCAGCCTTTATTCTATTCCAGTGGCCTATATATCTTTATAATGGTAACATACTGTTTTGATTACTGTAGTTTTGTAATGTTTTGGAATATGGAATCTTTGTCAAGATTTTTTTGGCTATTTGGTGTCCTTTGAGATTTTGTATGAATTTTAGGCTCAGCAGGAGCACCTCTACCCCATGGCTCTAGGTGGAGTAGATGGAGGCCATCTGGCCTGTTGAAACCAAGGCAGTGGCCCCAGGCCCCACCTTTTGAAACCAAAGAGGCAGCCTTGATGAACTCTGAATAGCCTTTGAGGTCATTCTTCTTCTTCCTCTTCCTCTTCCTCCTCCTTCTTCTTCTAAAGAATAGCACGTGTTTGGAGCTGTATAGGTTTATTGTCCCTTCCTGTGGAATCTAAGAAGTCTGATAGCCTTCTTCACTGTACCCTCACTCTATCCCCTTCAGTTAAAACTGGTAGTGTTTCTGCAAAATAATCAAGTAGGACTACATCAAACTAAAAAGCTTCTGCACAGAAAAGGCAACCTATGGAATGAAGGGAAATACTTGCAAACCACATATCCAATAAGGATTTAATATCCAAAATATTTTCTGTGCAGAAGCTTTTTAGTTTGATGTAGTCCTACTTGATTATTTTGCTTTTGTTGACTTTGATTATGGGTCAAATCCAAAAACTCATTGTCAGGATGAATGTGAAGGAGCTTACCCTGGTGTTTCCTTTTATAAGGATATTAATCCTATTATATCAGAGCTCCACCTTTATGACTTCATTTTGACTTAATTACTTCTTCAGAGGCCTCCTCACTGAGGTTCAACATTTGCATTTTAGGGGGACATATACAGTTCATTATACACATTTTGTTTATCCATTCATTTGCTAATGGGTACTTGGGTTCCTTCCATCTTTTTGGCTACTGTGAAAAATACTGTTATGAACACAAGGGTACACATATCTGTTCAAGTCTTTGCTTTCAATTCTTCTAGGTATATATACCCAGAAGTGAAATGTTTAAATAAATTCTATGTTTAGTTTTGTAGGAATTGCCATACTGTTTCAGAGTGGCTATGCCATTTTATATTCCCACCAGCAATGCACAAGGGTTCCAATTTCTCCACATCCTCACCAACACTTGTTTTTTTATTAACTAATTAATAACTTAAATAGCCACCTTAATGGAGAGAACATCATATTTCATTGTGGTTGTGATTTGCACTTCTTTAAAGATCAGTCATATCAGCATCTTTTCATGTGCTTATTTGCCATCTGTGTATCTTTAGAGAAATGCATATGCAAGTCCTTTGCCTGTTTTTGAATTGTTATTTTTGTTGTTGTTGAACTGTGGGAGTTCCTTACATATTCTCGATATCAATCCCTTATCAAATATATGATTTGCAAATATTTTCTCCCATTCTGTAGGTTAACTTTCATTCTGTGCATAGTGTCCTTTGATATACAAAAGTTTTTAATTTTGACGAAGTTCAATTTATCTGTTTTTTTCTTCCCTTGGGCTTTTGAAGTCACATCCAAATATCACTGCCAAATCCAATGTCATGATTATTGTCCCTTGTATTTTCTTCTAAGAGGTTTATAATTTTATTTTATTTTATTTTTTTAAAGATTTTATTTATTTATTTTTTAGAGAGCGAGTGAGAGAGAAACAGCGTGAGAGGGGAGAGGGTCAGAGGGAGAAGCAGGCTCCCCGCTGAGTCGGGAGCCCGATGTGGGACTCGATCCCAGGACGCTGGGATCATGACCTGGGCTGAAGGCAGACGCTTAACCATCTGAGCCACCCAGGCGCCCCAAGAGTTTTATAATTTTAGCTCTTGTGTTTAGATTTCAATCCCTCTTGAGTTAATTTTCATATATGCTGTAGGGTAAGAATCCAATTTTTTTTCTTTGCATGTAGATATTTAGTTTTCCTAACACCATTTGTTGAAGGGACTATCAGCGAAATCATCACCTTAGCTTTGCTTTTTGGGAGGTTTTTGATTACTGATTCAATCTTCTTACTAGTTCTAGGTCTGTTTAGATTTTCTTTTATTTTATGATTTAAATTTTGTAGGCTATATGTTTCTAGAAATGTGTCCATTTCATGCAATTTATTTGTGTACAATTATTCATAGTATTCTCTTACAATCTTTTTTATTTCTGTAAATATGGGGTAATGTTCCCTCTTTCATTTCTAATCTAAGTTATTTGAATCTTCTCTATTTTTTCTTAGTCATTTTAAATAAAAGTTTGTCAATTTGGTGATTTTTAAAAATAAAACAGCTCTTGATTTCATTGATTTTCTCTATTATTTTTTATTCTTCATGTTGTTTAATCTCTGATCTAATCTTTATTATTTCCTTCCTTCTACTAGTTCTGGGTTTAGTTTATTCTTTTTATAGTTCTTTAAGGTGTACATTTAAGTGGTTGATTTGGGAATCTTTTTTTTTTTTTATACCCCACCCCCTCCCCTCTAGAACCCTCAGGTTTGTTTCTCAGAGTCCATAGTCTTTCACGGTTCATCTCCCCCTCCGATTTCCCCCCTTCATTTTTCCCTTCCTGCTATCTTCGTCTTCATTTTTTTTTTAAACATATAACGTATTATTTGTTTCAGAGGTACAGGTCTGTGATTCAACAGTCTTGCACAATTCACAGCACTCACCATAGCACATACCCTCCCCAATGTCTATCACACAGCCACCCCATCCCTCCCACCCCACCACCCACTCCAGCAACCCTCAGTTTGTTTCCTGAGATTAAGAATTCCTCATATCAGTGAGGTCATATGATACATGTCTTTCTCTGATTGACTTATTTTG
>NW_027931965.1:0-223 GCF_054177405.1 Leptonychotes weddellii | reverse complement strand
AATGATGACATTGGACGACCTCGAAGTATATCCTCCTTAAGCCATCATTTAGATAGGGCTGTTCACCTGAACCAACAAGTATCATCCTGAACTGTCTGTGAGTGAATCAGCTGGGAGAATTCACAAAGGCAGCCAAAAACAATCTGAAGGACAGAGTGGGAGTGAAGGTGCAAGACTGTTTAGAAATCAGAGGGACAACTGGTTTTGTATTACAGATGAAAGG
>NW_027931964.1:0-223 GCF_054177405.1 Leptonychotes weddellii | reverse complement strand
AGCAGGGACTGATGGGTGACCAACAGCACCAGGAAGGCCAAAAGAATGGAAGTATAAAATTCCTGCTCCAGAGTCTGATTGATTTTATTTCCATTTTAATTAATTTGTTTGTCCAATGAATAAACATTTATTTATTACTTAGTGTTTCAGTGTTCTTTAGGCATTGCTGTAAATTAATACACACACACACACACACACACAAACTTGCCCTTCATGAGATCAG
>NW_027931963.1:0-223 GCF_054177405.1 Leptonychotes weddellii | reverse complement strand
GCCCTTTGTGCTTCTAAAACCACTGGCTGCTCCCAGTTCACAGGCGTGACCCCGCCGCTCCGGGTTTCTGACCCAGGGGCTGCCCTAAAGTCCTTTCCCCAGTGCTACCGGTCTGCAAGTCTGTGCCCTGTCCCCAGCGCACGAGACTGTCGCTCACCGGCGGTGTAGGATCCCCACGGCCAGGCACCCTCCCGCTGCCATTTATCCTCCGATATCTGCCCGT
>NW_027931962.1:0-223 GCF_054177405.1 Leptonychotes weddellii | reverse complement strand
TGCTGGTGAGCAATAGCCTCCCACGCTGGGGACAGGGCACAGACTTGCAGACCGGTAGCGATGGGGAAAGGACTTTAGGGTAGTCCCCCTGATGGACACCCTGAGTGGCAGGGCCACACATGCAAACTGGGGGTGGCTGGCGGTTTTAGAAGCACAAAGGGTAGAGACGTGCCCCGACCTGGAGGTGAGGACTGGGAGCACTGCTGAGGGGCGCACAACCCAG
>NW_027931961.1:0-223 GCF_054177405.1 Leptonychotes weddellii | reverse complement strand
AGATTTGTCAGTATTCTTCCCCAAATCCAAGGCACCGAAGGCCTCCCAGGATGTCTTAAGCATCTGTCTCTGATCTTGGACCTTGGTTCTGAAAGCTTTGGCAAACATCACTTTCTAAATGTAAATAGCAAAGCTGTAGAGTCAGACTTTCCTTTTTTTTTTTTTTTATTCTTATGTTAATCCCCATACATTACATCATTAGTTTTAGATGAAGTGTTCCATG
>NW_027931960.1:0-223 GCF_054177405.1 Leptonychotes weddellii | reverse complement strand
TTGTGTATGTTCAAAGTGTACACATGCCGATTTGATGCCCTTATACATTGCAAAAGTATTGCCACCATAGTATTACCTAATATCTCCATCATATCACATAATTACCATTTCTTTCTTTCTTGTGGTAAGAAACCTTAAGATCCACTCTTTTAGCAACTTTCAATGTGCCTGTGTATGTAGATACACACACACTTATATATATAGAGAGAAACTTTATGTGTAT
>NW_027931959.1:0-223 GCF_054177405.1 Leptonychotes weddellii | reverse complement strand
TCTTTAAACTCTACTCCGTGCTTTATGCATTTCATTTGCAAAATTGTTCCAGATTTTCTTTCAAGTAATCATTTTATTCATCCTTTTCAAGGATAATGTTATCCATCCTTTTTTCTTTCATTGTTATAATCACAAACCAGTTCACCTTTATTAATATCATAAATTCAAATTCATTAACCACCTGTTTTATTCCAATTACATGCTCAGTGATGGGTAAACAATG
>NW_027931958.1:0-223 GCF_054177405.1 Leptonychotes weddellii | reverse complement strand
TTGCAGCTGTTCACTTAAGGCCATGCCACGGAGCTGTGCTGAAAGATGCATGCATCCCTCAGAACGTGGCTCCTGCAGGGACTCGGGGACCTTTATAATGTATAATGATAGGAAATTTAATCTTTCTGTGAATGTGTCCAATTTTTTCCATGAACATGTCCTCTCAAAAGGCCTGAAATAGCTAATCCCCAAAGTAAACATTCCCCAGAAATTTTAACAGTAT
>NW_027931957.1:0-223 GCF_054177405.1 Leptonychotes weddellii | reverse complement strand
ACTTGAGTAGAGTTTGGTATGCCATTTCTGGTATGACTTTCTCACTGGAACGGTGACAACATCAACACCCTCCATCTTTGTAAAGACTAACACTGGAGTTACCGTAAATCTTGGATTAAATGTATCTCATTATTTATGCCCACAAGTTGCCCCCGTCTCACAGCCTCCTTTTGAGAAAAGGCACAAAAAGCAGGGTAAGGGCTCACGGAAGTTCAATCTCCGA
>NW_027931956.1:0-223 GCF_054177405.1 Leptonychotes weddellii | reverse complement strand
ATACTCATTCAGGGCCTACTATGTGTCTGCACTCTTTACAGCATGGAATACAAAAAAATTCATGCCTTCTACTCTCAAGAATATAAAGTTGGAGAGAAAGTTTGTTAAACAGGCAATTAGAAATTTTCAGTGTTCCTTCTGGAACCACAATTTTGGTAAACAAACTCCTCTGCATCATGAAACACTTTGTGGAACTGATGCACTCTGGCCTTAATTGAAACCT
>NW_027931955.1:0-1316 GCF_054177405.1 Leptonychotes weddellii | reverse complement strand
TGGAGGGCTCAATTCTATGACCGATGAGATCATGACCTGAGCTGAAACCAAGAGTCAGAGACTCAACTGACTGAGCTACCCAGGTGCCCCATTTTTCTGATTTTAAATGTAATATAAAGTAAAAGAGTTACTATTTTTTCTGATTTTAAGTGTGATGTTTATTTATAAAAATAGTAAAAATAAAATGAAGTATATAGAATAAGATGAAAACCAACCTTAATTCTACCACCTCAAAATAATTACTGTCAACACTTTGATACATGTTTATATTATATTCTTCTGTTACAGATTTATTGAGGTTTAATTCAATACACTGTACATAAAGTGTGTACAATTTAATAAGTTTTGAAATGTGTCTCCACAAGTGATATATATCAACACAATCAAGATAATGAATATATCCATCATTCCCAAAACTGTCCTTTGTCCTTCTATAATTGCTTTCTCTTGTCACATCTCTTAGAGGCAACCATTGATTACTGTCACCCTAGATGGTTTGAATTTTCTAGAATTTTATATAGATGAAATAACACATAACCCCTTTTTTATCTGGCTTATTTCAGTCAACATAATTACTTTGGAATTCATCCATGCTATGTTATGTATCAATATTCCATTCCTTTTTATTGCTGAATAGTATTCTGTTGTATAGATTTACCACAGTTCATTTATTCATTTATCTGTTGATGGACATTTGGATTATTTACAGTCTGGATATTACAAAAAAAGTTGAAAGTTTGAATGATTGGGAGAAGCTGATAATCAGTATCCAGATATATGGCAACTTTCAGGAGGGTTTTGGAATCTTCCACAGTCAGAATACTGATTCCAGGAACACTCCACTAGGAGTATATCCTATCCCCACCCTCATATCACTGCTGGAGAGTGATCTATGAATCAGGGTCATTAAACAGGATAATTCTCCCCCAGAAGTTTCTCAAAATGACAAAAGATATTTGTAATATGTCAGAAAAGTCATATTTGTCATGGAATAGAAGTTCAAAAATTTCAAGAGAAATTCCATCTAAATTTTGAAATTTTAATAGAAGAGGAAAGAAAGGAGGAGAGGAAATTATTAAGAAAAAAAAGAGGTAGAAAATAATTTCAAAGCTGAAGAAAAATGATTTTTCAGTTTTTGAGATATGCTTAGTATCAAGCAGAATATATGTAATAATTTCACTTTATGGGTGCAAATTTAAAAACATTGAGGATAATGAGAAAATTCAAAGTTTTCAGAAAGAAAAACAGTTTTTCCATGAAGAAATGAAAATCAAATTGACATCACATTTCTTATCAAAAACAATATATTAGAAAAA
>NW_027931954.1:0-223 GCF_054177405.1 Leptonychotes weddellii | reverse complement strand
TCCTCCAGACTATTGGTCCTAAACTTGGCCTGGGCTTGTCTAATCCTGGGCTCAGACCCTGGCACTCCAGGCCTTCTGCTTAGGAAACTCCAGAGCTTGAGGCTTTGAAAATCAAAACATCTCGGGTATCTTCCCTTGCACAGAGAGGTCTCCCTTGCACAGAGAGAAGAAACAAAGAGACACAAACAGGAATCTGGGCCGTACCTCTGTCCCCCACACGTTC
>NW_027931953.1:0-223 GCF_054177405.1 Leptonychotes weddellii | reverse complement strand
TTCAAACGTGGTAGTGACGCCATTAGTGCTAATGAACTCGGTAGGTAGGCTTTGGCCTGCAACGATCGTATTTTTAAACTGCTCTGTGAGGCCTTCAGGGTATTTAATCTGGGTGATGTAAACCCCTTGTTCATCCCAGATGTATTCGGTTTTAGCTGTCTTGGTTACGCCATCTTGTTGATTTATCGGGGAGTCGATAGCAGTCACGACGTCTTTGCCATTG
>NW_027931952.1:0-223 GCF_054177405.1 Leptonychotes weddellii | reverse complement strand
AGCGATGTTGAGCACTTTTTCATGTGTCTGTTTACCATTTGGATGTCTTCTTAGGAAAAATGTCTGTTCATGTCTTCCACCCATTTCTTGATTGGATTATTTGTTCTTTGAGTGTTGAGTTTGATAAGTTTTTTATAAATTTTGGATACTAGCCCTTTATCTGATATGTCGTTTGCAAATATCTTCTCCCTTTCTGTCGGCTGTATTTTGGTTTTGTTGACTG
>NW_027931951.1:0-223 GCF_054177405.1 Leptonychotes weddellii | reverse complement strand
GTCGGCTTGGGTCATGATCCCAGGGTCCTGCTTCTCCTTCTCCCACTCCCCCTCTTTGTGTTCCCTCTCTGTCTCTCTGTCAAATAAATAAATAATAAAAACATGTGCTCTTAGTAGTAGTGTAACATGAAAAGCACTTCTCATAATTGGCCCAGCCCCATCTAGCACCCATCTTCAGTCTTTTATATATATATATATAAAATATATTATAATATATTATATT
>NW_027931950.1:0-223 GCF_054177405.1 Leptonychotes weddellii | reverse complement strand
ATATATGGGATAATTCTCTGCCTCTGTGTGTGTGTGTGTGTGTGTATTTAATTTTACTTAATAATTATATTGTAGTCATCTTGCCCAGCCATGAAGTGATCTTTGAAAACATGATTTCTGAAATTATAGATATGCTATTATTGCTAGAAATTTAGATTTTTCCTCTATAATAAATAGTGCTGCAATGACATCTTTTTTTGTGTCATTTTCCTAAGATAACTCC
>NW_027931949.1:0-223 GCF_054177405.1 Leptonychotes weddellii | reverse complement strand
CTTAAAAATAAACTGAACCAAGAAAATAAAACTGAAGGAAACACAAAAAATGGAAAGTATCCTGTGTTCAGAGATTGGAAGAATACTGTTAAAATCTCAACAGTACCAAAAGCCACCTAGAGATTTGATGAAATCCCCATCAAGATTCCAATGGTACTTTTTACATAAGTAAGAAAAAACTATATATATATAAATATGGGACCACAAAAATCAAAATTGTCAA
>NW_027931948.1:0-223 GCF_054177405.1 Leptonychotes weddellii | reverse complement strand
AGATGATCTATCCATTTCAGTGAGGGGGGTGTTAAAGTCCCCCACTATTATTATTATTTTTTTTTATTCTTTTTTCTCTTTTTTTTTAAAATTTTTTTATTCTTATGTTAATCCCCATACATTACATCATTAGTTTTAGATGTAGTGTTCCATGATTCATTGTTTGTGCATAACACCCAGTGCTCCATGCAGAATGTGCGCTCCTCAATACCCATCACCAGGC
>NW_027931947.1:0-223 GCF_054177405.1 Leptonychotes weddellii | reverse complement strand
GGTCCTGGGATCGAGCCCCACGTTGTGCTCCCTACTCAGCGAGGAGTCTGCTTCTCCCTCTCCCTCTGCCACTCCCCCTGCTTGTGCTCTCTCTCTGTCTCTGTCTCTCTTTCAAATGAATAAATAAAATCTTTAAAAAATAAAAATAAAATAAAATAAAATAAAAAGTAAAGTAAGGATAACAGTACCCACCATGGTGTTGAGGATTAGGGAAAAAATGCAG
>NW_027931946.1:0-223 GCF_054177405.1 Leptonychotes weddellii | reverse complement strand
CAATGTTATAGCCCAAGAAAGAATATTCCCGTCCAAAATCTGCAGTTTAAGAAAGAGGATAATGAGGTGGAATCTGGGCACGGTGTGTGTAAAACGATTCCGAGGGCTCTATGGGGAGATTTTTACAGGTAATTGAAAAAGCAGTTGAAGATTCATTCCTTCATTTCCTCAATCATATAGTAAACATGTCTGGAGTACAAACGAGGTTTCAAAAATAAGCAGT
>NW_027931945.1:0-223 GCF_054177405.1 Leptonychotes weddellii | reverse complement strand
ATTTTTATAATATTAATAAACCACAAGTTAATGTAAATGTCCACTTACAGGAGAATGATTAAGTCAATTGTTACACAATGGGATAATCTTTTTTTTTTATTCTTATGTTAATCCCCATACATTACATCATTAGTTTTAGATGAAGTGTTCCATGATTCATTGTTTGTGCATAACACCCAGTGCTCCATGCAGAATGTGGGCTCCTCCATACCCACCACCAGGC
>NW_027931944.1:0-1316 GCF_054177405.1 Leptonychotes weddellii | reverse complement strand
TCTTCCAGTTTGTCTAATTTGCTGGCATATAGTTGCTCATAATATGTTCTTATGATTGTTTGTATTTCTTTGGTGTTGGTTGTGATCTTTGCTCTTTCATTCATGATTTTATTTATTTGGGTCATTTCTCTTTTCTTTTTGATAAGTCTGACCAGGGGTTTATCAATCTTGTTAATTCTTTCAAAGAACCAGCTCCTAGATTCATTGATGTGTTCTACTGTTCTTTTGGTTTCTATTTCATTGATTTCTGCTCTGATCTTTATTATTTCTCTTCTCCTGCTGGATTTAGGCTTTATTTGCTGTCTTTCTCCAGCTCCTTTAGTTGTAGGGTTAGGTTGTGTATTTGAGACCTTTCTTGTTTCTTGAGAAAGGCTTGTATTGCTGTGTACTGTCCTCTTAGGACTGCCTTTGCTGCATCCCAAAGATTTTGAACAGTTGTGTTTTCATTTTCATTTGTTTCCATGAATTTTTTTAATTCTTTAATTTCCTGGTTGACCCATTCATTCTTTAGTAGGATGCTCTTTAGCCTCCATGTATTTGAGTTCTTTCCGACTTTCCTCTTGTGATTGAGTTCTAGTTTCAAAGCATTGTGGTCTGAAAATAGGCAGGGAATGATCCCAATCTTTTGGTACCGGTTGAGACCTGATTTGTGACCTAGGATGTGATCTATTCTGGAGAATATTCCATGGGCACTAGAGATGAATGTATTCTGTTGCTTTGGGATGGAATGTTCTGAATATGTCTGTGAAGTCCCTTTAGTCCAGTGTGTCATTTAAAATCTTTATTTCCTTGTTTATCTTTTGCTTAGATGATCTTTCCATTTCAGTGAGGGGGGGTGTTAAATCCCCCACTATTTTTGTATTGTTGTCAATGTGTTTCTTTGCTTTTGTTATTAATTGGCCTATATAATTGGGTGCTCCCATGTTAGGGGCATAGATATTTACAATTGTTAGATCTTCTTGTTGGATAGACCCTTTAAGTAGGATATAGTGTCCTTCCTCATCTCTTATTATAGCCTTTGGTTTAAAATCTAATTTGTCTGATTTAAGGATTGCCACCCCAGCTTTCTTTTGGTGTCCATTAGCATGGTAAATGGTTTTCCACCCCCTCACTTTCAATCTGGGGGTGTCTTTGGGTCTAAAATGAGTCTCTTGCAGACAGCATATCGATGGGTGTTGTTTTTTTATCCAATCTGATAGCCTGTGTCTTTTGTTGGGGCATTTAGCCCATTTACATTCAAGGTAACTATTGAAAGATATGAATTTAGTGCCATTGTATTGTCTGTAAGGTGACTGTTACTGTATATTGTCTGTGTT
>NW_027931943.1:0-223 GCF_054177405.1 Leptonychotes weddellii | reverse complement strand
AGAGGGCTCAAAATGGCCACATAAGAAGATTCAGAGCTCACCTCCTCCCATGGACACAACAAATCTACAACTACATACGGAATTCCTCCTTTTAAAGGGGGACCTAGAAACTGGATGAACAGAACCTCCACAACAAGACACAGCACTGAGACAGGTAGAAGGGGCAGAAACACAGTCTCACTAATGGAAAAACCATACCTAGGCATGGTCTTGCGCAGTCCAG
>NW_027931942.1:0-223 GCF_054177405.1 Leptonychotes weddellii | reverse complement strand
GGTGAGTGCAGCCCAAGAAGATGGGGTGAGAGGGAGATCCCATTCCTGTAACTTGTATTGCAGTACATTGTTTTAATTGTTCTGTTTGCTCCTTAGTTACTGTTGGTAGGTTGTTATTATTAGAGATTATTATTGTTCATCTCTGTGTTTACTTTTCAAATTAAACTTCAGCATAGGTATGTACATGTAGGAACAAACAGCATTTGTCGTATTTGTACGACCT
>NW_027931941.1:0-223 GCF_054177405.1 Leptonychotes weddellii | reverse complement strand
CCCAAGATCAAGAGTCACATGCTCTACTGACTAAGCTAGCCAGGTGCCCCCGAATCTATTGGTTTTAAGCACTGGTTGCCACTTGGTAAACTCGTGATGCCATAAATCTCTGCCATGAAAACAGGATCAGGGACTTAAAACATCCAACCACATATGCTTTAAATTCCGTCTAATATAAATGAAAGCATCAGAAATCTGAGTTCACATAATAATAGTAAAATTA
>NW_027931940.1:0-223 GCF_054177405.1 Leptonychotes weddellii | reverse complement strand
CTGTGTTTCTGGTTTCTCATTCATTGATCTCTGCTCTAATCTTAATTATTTCTCTTCTAATGCATGGCGTAGGCATCGTTTGTTGCTTTTTCCCTAGTTCTTTAAGGTGTAGAGTTAGTTGGTGAATTCGGGATTTTTCTATTTTTTTGAGTGAAGCTTGGATGGCTATGTATTTCCCTCTTAGGACCGCCTTTGCAGTGTCCCATAGGTTTTGGACCGATGT
>NW_027931939.1:0-223 GCF_054177405.1 Leptonychotes weddellii | reverse complement strand
TTCCCACACTCCCAGACTAAGGAGGAGCTACAAGAGGGAGACAAAGACAGGAAATTAAGGAAGGGGGTCTGATGTTGTGGGATGTTCAAACAGGCCTAGGGTCTGCCTACTGACTCCAGGCTGAGGGCCCAAAGCCTGAGATACAGTCCCCTTGAAAGACTGGGAATCAAAGGTTTTCCCTACCCTCTCTGTATATAGCACTGCTGAATAGCAATCTCAAAAC
>NW_027931938.1:0-223 GCF_054177405.1 Leptonychotes weddellii | reverse complement strand
ACTCCCGGTTGAGCAAGACCTGGCTAGAAGAGTAAAAGCAGAAATAATTTTGTAAGTGTTAGTACACCCCCGCCCCGTCCTCTGTAGCAGGTGATATAGAGGAGTTGAGAGGACAGGGACCAGACTCCCACATCACAGACCAGACCTTAGGAGGAAATAAGAAAACGAGGTGCCTGATGTGAACACTCAATTCATTAAAAACCTGTGGGTGGCGTGGGGGGGT
>NW_027931937.1:0-223 GCF_054177405.1 Leptonychotes weddellii | reverse complement strand
ATTTGGCTATTGTGGACATTGCTTCTATAAACATTGGGGTGCACGTACCCCTTCAGATCAGTACACTTTATCTTTGGGGTAAATACCAAGTAGTGCAATCGCTAGGTCATAGGGTAGCTCTATTTTCAACTTTTTGAGGAACCTCCATACTGTTTGCCAGAGTGGTTGCACCAGCTTGCATGCCCACCAACAGTGTAGGAGGGTTCCCCTTTCTCCACATCCC
>NW_027931936.1:0-223 GCF_054177405.1 Leptonychotes weddellii | reverse complement strand
AAAGATTTTATTTATTTATTTGAGAGAGAGAATGAGATACAGAGAGCATGAGAGAGGGGAGGAGGGCCAGAGGGAGAAGCAGACTCCCCGCTGAGCAGGGAGCCCGATGCGGGATTTGATCCCGGGACTCGATCCCGGGACTCCAGGATCATGACCTGAGCCGAAGGCAGTCGCTTAACCAACTGAGCCACCCAGGCGCCCAAGAATTTTTTTTTTTTTTTTT
>NW_027931935.1:0-223 GCF_054177405.1 Leptonychotes weddellii | reverse complement strand
GTGCACAGGCCTCCACGTGCCCCCAGGACCTGTGAATCCGGGAACATCTCCGAGTCTTCAAGCATGTTCTCGGGGCAGAGAGAGCCCCCACTCTGGGCGGGAAGGGCGTGCTGGGCGGGTGGGGAGGGCGCTGGGGCGTGGGAGGCAAGCCCCTGCCGTCTCTGCTGGAAGTCCAGGGCTGGCTCAGCCAGCGGCCTCAGCCCAGCCTGCTCCTTTCCTCCTC
>NW_027931934.1:0-223 GCF_054177405.1 Leptonychotes weddellii | reverse complement strand
CTTTTATTCTTGACCAACTTAGCTGCATTTCCCATCCGTCTCTCCCCTTCCAGCTAACCAGTGCCCCTCTCTGAGTATACCCTCTCAGCTTCTGGAGGCCAATCTTTTCCTTGATGAAGGAATCTGAAAGACTCCTTGTGTTTCTCACCTGTGGCTGCACACTGGAACCAGTGGGGAGCTTTATTGTTTTTTTTTTTTTATTCTTATGTTAATCCCCATACAT
>NW_027931933.1:0-1316 GCF_054177405.1 Leptonychotes weddellii | reverse complement strand
TTATCAAAAAGAAAAGAGAAATGACCCAAATCAACAAAATCATGAATGAAAGAGGAGAGATCACAACCAACACCAAAGAAATACAAACAATTATAAGAACATATTATGAGCAACTATATGGCAGCATATTAGATAACCTGGAAGAAACGGATGTATTCCTAGAAATGTATCAACTACCAAAACTGAACCAGGAAAAAAAAAAATGGAACCTGGAAGAAATAGAAAACCTGAACAGACCAATAACCACTAAGGAAATTGAAGCAGTCATCAAAAATCTCCCAACAAACAAAAGCCCAGGGCCAGATGGCTTCCCAGGGGAATTCTACCAAACATTTAAAGAAGAATTAAATTCTGAAACTGTTCCAAAAAATAGAAATGGAAGGAAAACTTCCAAACTCGTTTTAAAAGGCCACCATTACCTTGATCCCCAAACCAGACAAAGACCCCATCAAAAAGGAAAATTACACAACAAGTTCATCCTTGATGAACACGGATGCAAAAGTTCTCACCAAAATACTAGCCAATAGGATCCAACAGTACATTAAAAGGATTATTCACCACGACCAAGTGGGATTTATCCCTGGGTTGCATTGGTTCAACATCTGCAAATCAATCAATGTGATACAATACATTAATAAAAGAAAGACCAAGAACCTTATGATCCTCTCAATAAATGCAGAAAAAGCATTTGACAAAGTACAGCAACTTTCTTGATCAAAACTCTTCAGAGTATAGGGATAGAGGGTACATACCTCAATATCATAAAAGCCATCTATGAAAAACCCACAGCGAATATCATTCTCAATGGGGAAAAACTGAGAGCTTTCCCCCTAAGGTCAGGAACATGGCAGGGATGTCCACTATCACCACTGCTATTCAACATAGTATTAGAAGTCCTAGGGATGGCTGGGTGGCTCAGTCGGTTAAGCGGCTGCCTTCGGCCCAGATCATGATCCCAGGGTCCTGGGATCGAGTCCCACATCGGGCTCCTTGCTCAGCAGGGAGCCTGCTTCTCCCTCTCTGTCCCTCTGCTTGTGCTCTCTCTGTCAAATAAATAAAAATCTTAAAAAAAAAAAAGTCCTAGCCACAGCAATCAGACAACAAAAAGAAATAAAAGGCATCCAAATCGGCAAAGAAGAAGTCACACTCTCACTCTTTGCAGATGATATGATACTTTATGTGGAAAATCCAAAAGACTCCACCCCAAAACTGCTAGATCTCATACAGGAATTCAGTTAAGTGGCAGGATATAAAATCAATGCACAGAAATCAGTGGCATTCCTATACACCAACAACAAGACAGAAGAAAAAGAAAT
>NW_027931932.1:0-223 GCF_054177405.1 Leptonychotes weddellii | reverse complement strand
ACATCAAGCACCAAAACAGGTGATAAATCCACTTCTGCAAAATGCAGCTCCACCTTTCTCCCATTTGGCCCCGGGGGTTGTTTTACTATTTTATGAGTCTGGATGTAATTAGTCACAATTAAAATCTGAATTCTTTAAGTATATTTGCAGTCCAATTTCATCTGAGGCAATGAAAAATAAATAGCTCACAGTGACTTTACTACTTATGTTTCTCAGGTTTGGG
>NW_027931931.1:0-223 GCF_054177405.1 Leptonychotes weddellii | reverse complement strand
AAGCACAGGGGACCTGGACTTGCAGCTGGTGTCAGAAGTAGGAGCGAGGGGGCCGTCTTGTGGGACGGAGCCCTTAACCTGCGGGATCTGACGCTGGCTGCAGGTAGGCGGTGTGAGGGCTGAGTTAACTGTTCGGTGGTGTTGGAAAAACTACCTTAACTACAATGCGCTACTAGAAATTCTAAAACACACACACACACACACACACAACCATTTTGCAATT
>NW_027931930.1:0-223 GCF_054177405.1 Leptonychotes weddellii | reverse complement strand
AAAAGGAAGAAATTAAAATCAAAGTGAGATTTTACAGTCTGTCAGAACAGTCTGTCAAAATCAAGTCTTTGCAAAGACCAATAGCAACTCTACACATGGCTAGTGGCCACGGAAATTGATAAAATCTCTGAGAAAAACAATGTGGCTTTACTTAGTAAAGTTAAGCATTTCTATATACTATGACCAGATTTCCACTTCTGGTTAGAGTGTCTAGAGAAATTAT
>NW_027931929.1:0-223 GCF_054177405.1 Leptonychotes weddellii | reverse complement strand
GAACAGATAAGAAACATAAGTAAGTAGCTTCTATAACTTGTTGTAAGTGCCATGGCCAAAAGCAAGGCAAAGAGGATTGGGAATGCCAGTGAAAGGTTTGCATTTTAAATATGGGCACTCATGAAATCTGAGCAATGATGCTGAGGGATTTAACCATGCTGATGTGGGGAAGAAATGCATCTCAGGTCCATGGAACAGTTCCTCTAAAGGGGAGACTCCTGAG
>NW_027931928.1:0-223 GCF_054177405.1 Leptonychotes weddellii | reverse complement strand
AGGGAGCCCGATGCAGGGCTCGATCCAGGACCCCGGGATCATGACCTGAGCTGAAGGCAGATGCTTAATGACTGAGCCACGCAGGTGCCCCTGATTTTTTAATTTTTAAAATCTTTTTATGAAAAATTTCAAACATACACAAAAATAGAGCCACAGTATAATGAACCTCCAGGTACTCATCACCCAGCTACAACAATAACTGACATTGGCTACTCTGGGTTCA
>NW_027931927.1:0-223 GCF_054177405.1 Leptonychotes weddellii | reverse complement strand
GTAATGATCGGCTGGCTCGGGCACCACTTTTCTCAAAGATGCTGAGGCCTGGGGTCTGCTGAGAAACGGGAGAGACACCACCTGATGCGCTCTTACAAATGAAGCATTTTTTAACAAGGGAACATACTTCTGTCTTATCAAGGGTATGAAGCAGATAAGGAAATTCATATTTAGTTTTACCTCAACTATGTAACCAAAAAAGCTACATGTTTAAAAAAAAAAA
>NW_027931926.1:0-223 GCF_054177405.1 Leptonychotes weddellii | reverse complement strand
AAAAGCCTCTGTCCAGCTGCCACTAACTATGCTTCTAAATGCTAGTCAGAGCATGTGAGAGCAAAGTCTGTGGCAGTTTGCTGAGACTCATAGTGATAAGTTAAAGCATCTTACTGGTATTCATCAAGGATGAAAAGTGAGACATAGTTTTAAATACAAATGAGAAATTCACTTAGAAAAACAAGCGGTGCTTTTGAGGTAGCTTTTGAAATTAATACACAAA
>NW_027931925.1:0-223 GCF_054177405.1 Leptonychotes weddellii | reverse complement strand
AAACATATTGGCAAAAATCAGTGCGTACTTATGCAAAAATTTAAAAAATATTTTCTGAGGTTTATCACAGTTGTAGAAATAAAATACTGCTTTTAACAATAGTAGCAAAAGGGGCAGAAAATGGAATTGCTGATACCGCTGTGAGCTTACATGACATGTTAAGGTCGGCCGTGAGAAGGGCAGGCTGATACTGCAGTCCCTCGAGCAACCACTAAAAAGTAAA
>NW_027931924.1:0-223 GCF_054177405.1 Leptonychotes weddellii | reverse complement strand
GGAGGAGGAAAAGAAATCCTAACGGGGGAATAGCATGGCCAAATACTCGGAGGTCTGAGGGCTCTCAGCACTGAAAGAACTGAATACAGACCATGGGTCTGAAGTAAGTGATGCGTGTGCACGTGCACTCGTGTGCGCATGTTCACACACGTGCAGCAGTGCTGGTGGGGATGACACACTGGAAGGTAAGTCTGCGACCTTATAGGTCACCTGGCTTAATACC
>NW_027931923.1:0-223 GCF_054177405.1 Leptonychotes weddellii | reverse complement strand
AAAGTCCCATATTTTATTTTATTTATTTTTTTTTTTTTTTAAGATTTTATTTATTTATTTGAGACAGAGAGAATGAGAGACAGAGAGCATGAGAGGGAGGAGGGTCAGAGGGAGAAGCAGACTCCCTGCCGAGCAGGGAGCCCGATGCGGGACTCGATCCCGGGACTCCAGGATCATGACCTGAGCCGAAGGCAGTCGCTTAACCAACTGAGCCACCCAGGCG
>NW_027931922.1:0-1316 GCF_054177405.1 Leptonychotes weddellii | reverse complement strand
GATGTCAGTCTTTGGTCTCAGATAAGGTTCCTTCTATTTCCTCTTCATCCAAGGAAGCTTCTTACTCACTTTCATCTGAAGGCAGAGTGCTGAATACTGATGAGACAAGGCTCCATCTAACCTCAGTGATTAATATGTGGACAACGCACTTAGATTTTAAACACAGAGTTTGCATTTCCATGGGGTCAGTTAATCTGTCAAAACCAATAACAATTTTCTTTCCACGGACGAAACAAGCCAGGTCCCCAACCATGTGCCCTACCGTGATATGACTTGTGTATTATTAGTACTAATTCAACTCCTTTTTATGAAGAATGTGTTTTGAAGTTGTTGACAAAGAGAAAAAAGGACAGAACTGAATATCATTGGAGATGTACAGGAAACAACAAAAAATAGACTTATTACCACATCTTGAGAGGTGAATCTGGGCTGGCTTTGTCTTATATTTTAGTTTCCTTCAGTATATATAGAAAAGCATATATATACACCCTTGTCAATACTGTGGATTTTTTTCTCTCTGCTTAATGGAAATTTTCCACAAAACCCCTATTTTTTTACAGAGAAATATAGTTGTAGGGCTCTGAATAAGACTTTGTTGTTAAAAACAACCAAGTGACAGGGACGCCTGAGTGGCTCAGTCAGTTAAAGGTCTGCCTTCAGCTCAGGTCATGATCCCAGGGTCCTGGGATCGAGTCCCACATCGGGCTACCTGCTCAGTGGGGAGACTGCTTCTCCCTCTGCCCTCTGCTACCCCTGCTTGTGCATGCACATGCTCTGACAAATAAATCTTTTTTTTTTTTTAAGTAAGTGGCAGAAACTCAGAAAAATTAAATTGCATTTGTTTCCCGCAAGTAAGGTGAGGAGGTGTATCGATGTTTGGGAGATGGAATGGGGAATGAGCAGAGAGGGAATATTTGTACAAATACACCTCAAAAGCAGGATTGTTCTTTCCCTCCTTCTCTTGTCCCCTGGGTCCCTGAAGTAATGCAGAACCCTACTGAGTGCCCACACACATACCCTCAAGAACACGGAAGAAGACAGCTTCCAGCCATGACCCATTATACCTCCAATGTGCTCTATTACCAGACTATGAGTTTCTCAACCCAGGACTTATCTTTATACTTATATCAAGTAGCACATTGTTGATTTGTGAGTTTTTTTGTTTTGCTTTGTTTTTAATTCACAACTAACAAGGAATATTCCTCTCTCCTCTCCCTGGGGTGAAAAAAATCAGATACAGCTATAAATGAAGAGGGACCATCACTACAAAAGTTGGCAACTAAAATGCTACCACGTCTACCCCTGACTTGCGGGCA
>NW_027931921.1:0-223 GCF_054177405.1 Leptonychotes weddellii | reverse complement strand
ATGCACATGGGCAAGCTTCACCGTACTTCTTGGAAGAGAACGGGAAAACAGACCTCAAGGTAGAGAAACGGGAAAGGAGATGCCCCTGTCGACCTGGGTCCTGAGCCCTTTGCAGGGGCATCAGGCCTGTCCGGGGATTCATTCTTAACAAGATCTTGATCTCATTTAATTCTACTGTTATCCTTGGGACTTCACGTTTATTTAAATTTTATCACGTAGAATT
>NW_027931920.1:0-223 GCF_054177405.1 Leptonychotes weddellii | reverse complement strand
TTCACCCAGATGTTCATTGAGTGCCTTTGTGCAAGACCTTGGGGGAAGGGAGAGGAGAGTGGGGAGGATGAAAACTAACATTTTTTTGAGTACCTCTTTTGTATTTAGTGCTTTTCTTAAAGATAAGATTTTTTTTTATTCTTATGTTAATCCCCATACATTACATCATTAGTTCTAGATGAAGTGTTCCATGATTCATTGTTCATGCACAACACCCAGTGCT
>NW_027931919.1:0-223 GCF_054177405.1 Leptonychotes weddellii | reverse complement strand
TTTTTTTTTTAAAGATTTTGAAGTAATCGCTATACTCAATGTGGAGCTCAAATTCATGACCCTGAGATCAAGAGTCACATGTTCCACCAATTGAGTCAGCCAGGTGCCCCTGGGGTTGTCTTTTATAGAAGTGTAGAAAGTCAGAAGAGAATACTATGAACACACACCAATCAGTTTGAAAATGAGATGGAATGGACAACCTTCCAGAAAAAATATGATAAAA
>NW_027931918.1:0-223 GCF_054177405.1 Leptonychotes weddellii | reverse complement strand
GTGCCTCACACTAACAAGCGTTCAACTAACATGCTCTAGCCTAAGTACCTGCTGGATTTTGTGTTCACCTAGAGAGGCTATAGGTGATGCTGGTGACCTCACAATAAAACAGGCCACGTGGAGTATAGTTCCATTATTCTAGTCATATGAGATTATGATAATGGAAGGCAAAATGAAGTTTAAAGTCTGTACATGTCAGGCTAACTTAAAATAACAGGCAAGA
>NW_027931917.1:0-223 GCF_054177405.1 Leptonychotes weddellii | reverse complement strand
GGATCTTTAGGATGGTGGAGATGATCTGGATGTAGGACAGGAGAACCAGGCAGAAAGGTGTCATCAGCAGAACAATGCTAGAAACCATGATTGCGATCTCGTTGGAGGAGATGTCCACACAAGCCAGTCTGACCACAGCTAGGAGTTCACAGGATATGTGATCAATATCCTTGTTTGAGCACACGGGCAGCTGAAAGGTGATTACAGTCTTCCTGAGAGAGTT
>NW_027931916.1:0-223 GCF_054177405.1 Leptonychotes weddellii | reverse complement strand
TCATGACCTGAGTCGAAGACAGACGCTTAACTGACTGAGCCACCCAGGCGTCCCTCAAATACCTATCCTACTGCTTGGCACCTAGAAGACCCTCAGTTCATTTTAGTTAATTCTGAAAAACAGTTTAAAAAATCTTCAACAAGATAACCAGAACTCAATCTAGACAGCAGCAACGGACCCCAGACACCCCTGGGGTTTACGTGTGGACCTCTGGTGCAGGGAA
>NW_027931915.1:0-223 GCF_054177405.1 Leptonychotes weddellii | reverse complement strand
GTGGGGGGGGGGGGGGGGGGGGCCTGGGGGTGACTGGGTGATAGACACTGGGGAGGGTATGTGCTCTGGTAAGCGCTGTGAATTGTGCAAGAGTGTTGAATCTCAGATCTGTACCTCTGAAAGAAATAATGCAATATATGTTCAGAAAAAAAAGAAGAAGAAGAAGAAGAGAGCAGGAGGGGAAGATTGAAGGGGGGGAAATCGGAGGGGTAGACAAACCATG
>NW_027931914.1:0-223 GCF_054177405.1 Leptonychotes weddellii | reverse complement strand
TTGCACATATATCAACCCTACCACTGCCCACAGAAAATATCTTTGTGACAGAATCAGAAGAGAGCACAGAAAAAAAGGGGGTAAGGAGGAGATGGGTTAGGTGGATAAACCTAGGCTATGCCTGGTAAATGTGGGCTAGGGCCTCCAAGACTAATTTTAGCAGAAGTCACTGTAGCCAAAAGATGCTGCCCTTCTGTTGGGGCCTCCAAATGAAGATGCAAGT
>NW_027931913.1:0-223 GCF_054177405.1 Leptonychotes weddellii | reverse complement strand
AACTCCACCACGTAGGTGGCTGGGGCTTCGCTCGTGCTCAGGATGCTGTGAGGAGAAGGCTGCTATTTGGAACGGGAATCTGCCGCCTCAGCCCTGTCAGGTCAGCCTAGAGCTGGTGGCTTCGGCCATCACTGGTTCAGCTCGCCAAGACACAGGAGAAATCAGCCTCCTGCCTGTCCAGTCCCTCTTCCCAGAACCCACCCCCCCCCCCCCCCCCCCCCCC
>NW_027931912.1:0-223 GCF_054177405.1 Leptonychotes weddellii | reverse complement strand
CTCACCTCTCTCTGAGGCCCTCACGGTTTCAGGGGAATCACTTTCCACCATCTCTCCTCCCACCACAACAGCTCTTCTCAAACCACCACCACCATTAGTGTGTTAGATCAATCCCTCTGCTCTAAGTACACCTGCCTCCTCTTCAATTATTGTCACTATAAATGCATCATATCGTGTGATCTGTTTCCTAGGCACCAGGGCCACTGGAACCAGACCAACCACC
>NW_027931911.1:0-1316 GCF_054177405.1 Leptonychotes weddellii | reverse complement strand
GGTAGCATGTTGCACTATGTGTATCCTGTCTCCCTCACAGGATGATGAGCTGCTTGAGGATAGGGTATGAGTCCAGTACATCTTTGTAGTGTGCTGTCAGGTGCTTGCCCGAAATCTATGTGTTATTCATCTACTCCTCTGCATTTCTAGCACCTGACCCACTCTCTTCTTGTGTCTGGTTGACTGTAATAGGTTTCTACGTGGTTTCCCAGAGCCCCCTCTGAAGCCCCTACAATCCAGAATGATGTTAAATGTACAAATGACATTCTTTCACTCCTTTGTTTAAATTCCCCAGTGGTTTCCCTTTGCATTAAGAATAAAATCTAGGGATGCCTGGGTGGCTCAGTTGGTTAAGTGTCTGACTCTTGGTTTCGGCTCAGGTCATGATCTGAGTTGTGAGATCAAGCCCTGCATCAGGCTCCATGCTGAGCACAGAGTCTGCTTAAGATTCTCTCTCTCTTTCTGCCCCTCCCCGCCTTGGGCTCACTCTCTCTCTTTCTTTCTCTCTCTCTCTCTCTCCCAAGGGAAAAAAAAGAATAAAATCTAAACTCTATACTCTGGCCACTAGGACCCTGCGGTCCAGCCCCACCCACCTCTCCAATGTCATCTCCTACCCTCTCGGCCTTTCATTTTGCTCCAATCCACTGCCCTTCCTGCTATTGTTCGAAACACTGTCTCAGGGCCTTTGCACTTGCTGTTTCCTCTGCCTAGGATGTGCATTCCTGGATCTACCCACGAATGGTTCCTCTCATCATTTATGCCTAAACTCAAATGTCAGCTCTTCAGAGAAGCCTCCTGTGATGATCATTTCTAGACTAAAATCCCCCCTTTACTTTGTATCATATTACTCTATTGCATAAATGTGCTTATTGTCTACCCCTTTCCCAAACCAGAACATAAGATCTTTAAGGGCAGAGATCTTCTCTGCTCTGGTCACCACCGAATCCCCAGAGCCTCGTCCAGGGCCTGGCACACAGTAGGTCCACAAAGTATTTGTTGAGTGAAATCATGGATGAAGGATTGAGAGCTCCTTGAAAATAGATCCCATATATTCTTCTCCTTTGGATCCAAAGAGCCCGAAACAGTGCCTAGCACCCAGTAAGTGCCAAATTAGGGCACATCCCTCCCCTTTAAGGGCACAACATGAAAATGATACAAATCACTTCTGCTCCTGATATTTGCAAATGACATATCAGATAAAGGGCTAGTATCCAAAATCTATAAAGAACTCATCAAACTCAACACCCAAAGAACAAAGAATCCAATCAAGAAATGGGCAGAAGACATGAACAGACATTTTTCCAAAGAAGACATCC
>NW_027931910.1:0-223 GCF_054177405.1 Leptonychotes weddellii | reverse complement strand
GATGGCTTTAAGCTATTTCTGTCAAAAGAAGGTCAGAAATTACCTTTATCCAATGTATCTGTTTTCTTCCTAATGCTTTAAATCTTGGCTTTCATTATTTCTTGTGTAAGTGCTGTTAATTAGGAAGTGAACCTGATCCTGCTTTAGGAACAGAGTTAAAGTCTAGGTGTGCTTGGAACTCCACCTTTCTTCCTGACAGGCCTCATGTATGGGGACTACTCTG
>NW_027931909.1:0-223 GCF_054177405.1 Leptonychotes weddellii | reverse complement strand
TGCTTGATTTCATCTATACCTGAATCTCAGACATAGCCAGAAAATATGCAAAATGTTTCCATCTAAGAGGTCTCCACAGCAAGCAAATATTTGAATGCCTCAGAATTAGTGGGTTTCTAAAGAGGTTGACTGAAATCACAGTATCTCTGAGTTATATAAAACTTAAAATTACCTGTTGGGAAGCAGATTTCTATTTTTTTTAAATACCCGATTCTTAATCTCA
>NW_027931908.1:0-223 GCF_054177405.1 Leptonychotes weddellii | reverse complement strand
CACAGAATAAAGTCAAAATGCAAAAATTAATTGCATTGTATATACTGGTCCCAAACAATGAAAAATGGTATTTAAAACACAACATCGGGGGAGGAGCAAGATGGCAGAGGAGTAGGAGACCTGGATTTCGTCTGGTCCCAGGAATTCAGCTGGATAGGGATCAAACCATTCTGAACACCTACAAACTCAACAGGAGATGGAAGAAAAGAATAGCAACAACTCT
>NW_027931907.1:0-223 GCF_054177405.1 Leptonychotes weddellii | reverse complement strand
TAAAACATTTCCATCATCACAAAAAGTTCTTTTGCACAACACTGCTATACGTACACTAGATGATTAAATGAGAGTTTCAAATATCCATAAACCAGAATGGAAAGATTGGTGGAGAAGCAATATTTGAGCAAGTGATTCTGAGCCTTTTGTCACCCTCAGATTGAAAATAAACATAAATTTCCAAAAATCATGAGTAAAATGAATATAAACTCAGAGTAACTAA
>NW_027931906.1:0-223 GCF_054177405.1 Leptonychotes weddellii | reverse complement strand
CTAATGTCCCATTGTGTAGACATCCCCCACAGTCAGTTGCTCTTTGATTTGTGCTTCCAGAGTCCTCTGTGGTATTAAAACACTTGTATTTACTGTTCAACAGATGAGCACTGTGACAGATAATTTAAATATAAGCCACATCTGCACTTTTAATTGTCTAATAGCTACATTAAAAAAAAGTAAAAAGAAACAGGTGGGACCCACTTTAAAAAAACATTTTACC
>NW_027931905.1:0-223 GCF_054177405.1 Leptonychotes weddellii | reverse complement strand
TGGCATTTTTTTTCATTTCATTTAATTTATTTATTTATTTGAGAGAGAGAAACAGAGATAGTGACAGAGACAGCGAGAGAGAGCATGAGAGGGTAGGAGAGGGAGAAGTAGGCTCCCTACTGAGCAGGGAGCCCGACATGGGGCTGGACCCCAGGACCCTGGGGTCATGACCTGAGCCAAAGGCAGACGCTTAACTTACTGAGCCACCCAAGCGCCCCTTCCT
>NW_027931904.1:0-223 GCF_054177405.1 Leptonychotes weddellii | reverse complement strand
TATTTTGGATAATCTTTATCAGACATGTCATTTGCAAATACCTTCTCCCAGCCCTTTTAGTTTTGTTGATTGTTTCTTTCGCTGCGCAGAAGAAGCTTTTATTCTGATATAGTCCCAGTAGTTTATTTTTACTTTCGTTTCCCTTGCCTCAGGGGACATATCTAAAAGAAAGACATATCTAGAAAAAAGACATATCTAGAAAAAAAGACAGAGGGTGAGGGCA
>NW_027931903.1:0-223 GCF_054177405.1 Leptonychotes weddellii | reverse complement strand
TACACTCAAGTTCCTCTAGAAATCGGCAAATTTATAGTAATAAATAATACTGTTTCATTATTTGGGAACAATGTTCTGAAGATATTTAATATTTGATCTAATAGAACTCATGCATTTTTATTAAATCCAACCAAATATTGTCTACACTGGCTGGGTTTCGAGTAGATTTCAGTGGCCATGTCACCAGATAATATTTCCTACTTGCCCTTGATTGAAGCTAAGC
>NW_027931902.1:0-223 GCF_054177405.1 Leptonychotes weddellii | reverse complement strand
CAAATAAATAAATAAAATCTTTTAAAAAAAAAAAAGTTAAAAAACAATGCATAATTATTTTGAAAATTTTGCAAAATAGCAGTAAGAGTGAATAATACAAGGAATAGTTTATATTTCCACCATTGAGAGAACAACAATTACTATTTTGATATATTTTCTTCCTATTTTACATATATTGTTTTCCTTTACAGTGTTGACTATATCCTGTAATGTGAATTTCTGC
>NW_027931901.1:0-223 GCF_054177405.1 Leptonychotes weddellii | reverse complement strand
CTGCCAAGCAGGGAGCCCGATGCAGGACTCGATCCCAGGATCCTGGGATCATGACATGAGCCAAAGGCAGATGCTTAACTGACTGAACCACCCAGGTGTCCCTTAAATTTATTTTAGTAATCTCTACACCCAATGTGGGGCTCGAACTCACAATCCCGAGATCAGGAGTCACATGCTCTTCTGACTGAGCCAGCCAGGCACCCGTGGAGTTCTTACATTTAGG
>NW_027931900.1:0-223 GCF_054177405.1 Leptonychotes weddellii | reverse complement strand
CCACCCAGGCGCCCCCAAACTATGATCTTAAAAAAAAAATCAACTTTGGAACACCTGGGTGGCTCAGTTGAGCATCCGACTCTTGGTTTCAGCTCAGGTCATGATCTCAGGGTCGTGGGATTGAGCCCCTCTTAAGGCTCCATGCTCAGCGCAGAGTTTGCTTGAGATTCTCTCCGTTGCCCCTCCCCCACCCAGCATTCTCTCTCTCTCTAAAATAAATAAA
>NW_027931899.1:0-223 GCF_054177405.1 Leptonychotes weddellii | reverse complement strand
TTTTATTTTATTTTTTTATTTTTTATTTTTTTTCTAGTTTTATTGAATGGAGGCCTCTTTTGGAAACACTGCTGTAGCAGGCCTCAGGGAGGCAGGGAGCCCCAGGAGTCAGCAGGTGTGGAGGGCCAGGAAGACTGGGCCAGTTCCTTCCAGCTGGAAGGGTCCCCAGGGACCTTCCAGGCCAGCAGAGCACAGTCTTAGCATGCCTCAGAATCATCTGGGA